>NW_022701639.1:145322-148069 GCF_011630105.1 Anneissia japonica
AAGTGAGTATAGTATGATACAACTTCCAAAGTGCTATATTCAGTAAATAAAAAATAAAGAATAAACCATACTGGATTCTTTGGAATTTGTATCATGCTACTCTTGTTAAATTACCAATATGGTAGTACTAAAGTAGTAGTTTTTTTTTTGTTTTTTATCTTTTCCCAACTCAAAAAATTACCTCTTTAATATATACATTTTTTTAAATGTATGGCCTCTCAAATCAATTAAATAACACCTGTAAATGCTTAGAATGCTGGACCCCCAACGGGGTTTTGGCCCTGGACCCCCAGGGGCCTTTGGCGGCCCCCCTGGCCCCTGCCAATGGTGCTCACAAGTGCGCTTTCAGTATCAAAAAGAACCCCCCTACCAAAATCCTGGCTACGGGCTTGATTACAGTACTGCTACAATTAGTAACTATTTATTATAATACAGGTCTCCCTCCAATTAAAGACCACTTTTGAGACTGGTGTTAGCATGTCTTTAGCAGCTTTGGTCTTTAATTAGAATAATAAATATAAAAGACATTTGTTAATGTGGGACAACAAAAAAGTGGTCTTTAATTGGAGGTTAGAAATTCTGTAATAAAATCAGAATGAGAGAATGAAATTTAAAATAAAAATAGTAACATCATTACATAATAAATAATAATGTATTTCTTCTATTTTCTAACTTGATTATTTTCAATGTCATCATCAATATTTTGTATGAACTTTTTTTTATTTTCTTTTAAAGATTTCTAGCAGCTTATTTGCCTAAATGACTTCCCTTTATACTCGATGAGTAGCTCTATACAGCTCACTATTATACCTCTTAAGCCGTGTCCAGACCATCAAATTTTATTTGACAAATATATGTGACATGCCTAAATAAGGCCATGATGACATCACATTGTGACCATGTATAGGCACATCAAGACTATATATGGGCATACAAAAGTTTTTTGTCAAAGAAAATCTGATAAACTGGAACATAAGAAAGCCATTTCCATAATTTACCTTGTGTATTCTTTCTGTTTTACTTAGCTTTTCTTCCCATGTAACTGACATTTGTTTCATTAGTTTTTCTGATTCTTGAAGTCGCTCCTTGAGATTGTCAGCTTTCAGGCTCTAAAAATAAGATAAATATTATAAAACGTCATTACTGTTATCATAATAATAATAACTAGACTTACTATGTCTGTTTAAACAACAGAATATAGGGCTTTCCCCATTGCATTAATGAGAAATGAAGTTGAAATTGCAACAAAAAGAAAAGTTGTTAAAAGGTATAAAGTAAAAAAAAAACATGAAAAAAAAAAAAAAAACGAAAACCAAGTTCACTGCGACGTTATTATTGAACTATGGCTGCAATGGTAATAGCGAGGTACATCGTGACTTATAACCATTGCGCGCCATATGAACCAACCCTACATAGGAAAGTGCATTTTTAGTTCATAGCGATTCAATAACTGAAAGAAAAAATTGTTCATGCATATCAGGGTAGTTTTGAGTTTAACCTAGATGTAACTGGTTTAAGTGCTTTAGAAAACGCAAATTGCGTTTAAATAATTTAATCAACTGTCAACAAAAAATCTTTAAATGATCCTCATATCCACACCCTACAGCGGATCTTCACCAAAATTGGATCATTTCACCATGAAAAACTATTCTGCAAAGTGTCATTTTTATCCATCTATAACTGGGACGTAAGCAATTAAAAAGGCCCTCAAATTTACACCCTAACCTGGATCGTCCCCCTACACATAATAATATCTTACTTGTAAATTGAGTTTTTGAAATATCTGGTCTGGGACACTTTCCTTTAAATGGTCCTAATATTCACTCCCGATTCGTCGCCAACACATAATACTATCTTCCTTCTAACTTGGTTAAACTTTTTCCGAATGTTTCATTCAGATCAGTTGATCCGTTTTCGAAATATGTGGTCTGGGACGTTTTCCTTTCAATGGTCCTCAGATCTACACCCTACTCCGGATCGTCACAAAAATTTAATCATTTCTTTAGTTGACATTGACAAACTGTTATACAAGGTTTAAATTATACCCATTCATTTTTTTTAAAGAGATATTTAGGTCTGGGTCCTCAAAAATTAAAATGACCCTCCAATTTACACCCTTGACTGATTCGTCGCCAGCAAATAAAAATTTCTTCCTTGTAACTTGGTTAAACATTTTCTGAATGCTTCATTCAGATCAGTTGATCCATTTTCGAAATATGTGGTGTGGGACGTTTTCCTTTAAATGGTGCTCAAGATCCACACCATACTGCGGATCGTCACAAAAATTTAATCATTTTTTACAAGACCTTTACAAAGTATTATAGAATGTTTCGTTTAAACCCACTGGTTTTTTTTAAAGAGATATGTAGGTCTGGGTCCTCAAAAATTGAAAAGAACCCTCAAATTTACACCCTTCACTGGATCATCACTAACACATAAAAATTTCTTCCTTGTAACTTGATTAAACTTTCCTGTAAGTTTGATTCACATCAACTGACCGCTTTTTGAAATATCCGGTGTAGACTGTTTGACCTTAAATCATTTTAATTGGTCCTCACACGCACATCCCACCATAGATTGACACTAAATATTAGGAGGCACATCCTTGATATATGGCCTATGCTTTGGCAAAGCACAGAAAAATCCTAAGTATGGGAAGTTACCAAAGTGATGGCCAGAAAAACACAGTGCAAAAAGATAGGAAAAATATATGCAAGAAAAAAAAAAAAAATCAGAAAAAAAAAATC
>NW_022701639.1:148137-199316 GCF_011630105.1 Anneissia japonica
TAATAATAATAATAATAATAATAATAATAATAATAATAATAATAATAATAAATAATAATAATAATAATAATAATAATAATAATAAAATAATAATAATAATAATAATAATAATAATAATAATAATAATAATAGAAAAATAATAATAAAACAACATGTTATTTAGAGGCAAAGTGACTCTTAATGAAAAGAAAAAGTATTGATTTATTTTTTTTTTATATTGATTAGTTGGTGAAGCAAAACAGTGAAGCTTAATTTTGTTACAAAGTCAGTGTACTATTCAAATACTGAGTATAACCTAAATTGAAATATATTTCTACTGGAATATATTTCCATTAATAATAATAAATTATTCTTGTATAGCACATACTGCATAAATGCCTTGAGGTTCTTCACTTTATTACCGCACTCATTGGGATAAATGCCAAAGGAACGCTTTCTCACCTCCCTGGAAAGGCATCCCACAATGCAGCTCATAATCAATAAGAGGTTAAATGTGTTGACAGCTGAAGGCTAAGCTGAATTGGGAGTCTAATTAAGATCTGTCTACACTATCAAATTTTCTTTGACAAACCTGTTTCATGCCCATATATAGTCATGCCATTCCTATATATGGTCATGATGTGTGATATGATCTTGACTATAACAGGCATGTCACATGTTTTTGTACAGGGCTTCAAGTACCATAACACTTCAGTATTAGCAGTATTACTAAATGAATACAAGATAGTACAGAAGCTCAGATAAGAAAGTATAATACATACTCCAAGTATGTATTATTTCTAGTACTAACATTATTGACAGCTCCCGAAACTGGTTTATCCTAATGTTTAAAAAGCATTCGCTATACATAGACTACACCCTTTGCTTAACAATGGGCTCAGAGCTTCGAAAGAGCTTTCTTTGTTTTTGTAGGCATCTTTGATCATTAGAGTAAGAATGCTTTGATTTTTGTTTAAATCACTGCTATGTCACCTACTAGAGGTAATGTTTTGATTGGTTAAACACTTTTGTGCATATAAGCTTTCTAATATGGATAATTTTTTCATTCCTGATGATGACATAATTAATGTCAAAATATTGAATCCCAACACGATGGCGTGTATTTCAATACTTGGAGTATGTATTATACTTTCTTATAGTACAGAAGCATTGAAATAAAATGAGGATTATTGGATTGGATTTGATTTGAACAGATTGGATTTCTTTGGTGTAAAACAAACCATGATAATCCAAAGACATATTTCTGGTGTGGTCATTTTATGTCTATGTGAATTGGTCAGTACACCATGAGACAATCCACTATTCTTTTTCACATGCACATGGACCACATTGCACACAGGACCAACCCATTCAAAGTCTGTTTAGAAAGATAATGCGCAATTGTTAACTTTCTTTTCAGCCCTCCAGCTGAAACACAATGCCATTGAAATAGGGAGCAAAGGCCTAAAAGCATATCCATAGTTCACAACACAACACACTTTTGTTGCTACCACCAGTATAGACAATTCAATGAGCATGCTGCTCTCATACTAAGATAAGCTGACAGATATCAAAAAATACCATAGAAACGACTACTGTATTTGACAACTATACTGTACCTCAGCTTTCTTCAGCTGTTTCTTTAGCATATCCACCTCTTCACGTAGTTCACGAATAATCTATTAAAAAAGGTATAAATGAGCAAATAATTAAAACAAAAGGTTTCTTTCACATCTGAAAGAAGTTACTAATTACAGGATGAGATTAATTGTAACCCCTGATTGACATATGCAGTTTAATAAAGTGCTCAATTAAAAAGAGAAAATAAAGCAAAGAATGTATGACAAATAAATACTAAACACAGGAGCAAAAACTATATTGGCATTTTTAAAATAGAAAATAACTTTGTTTTTTGTTTACTTATTTGATGTTATAATGCTTGTATGATTTTTCCTAATTATTCCTGCTTTAATTAATATATCTGATTTTATCAGTCATATTAAAAATTTTTAGACCATTACTATTCCACAATGGTACATGCTACAACTTTTCTGATTGCAGATTTGGAATCAGCAGCAAAAGATGTCCTACACCACAAAATCTGAAGGTTATAGGCTCTATACTTCCAAAGATATTAGCATAAGAAAATCAAGTTAATTTCACAGTGCACTAATTTGTGCCACGCCCCCTTTTACATCAAACTGCCGCTACGGGAAAACAAACAGGAATTGGAGTCTAAAAATTTCAGGTTTTTCAATTCACATGAATAACTGTCAGTATAAAAAATTTTAAAAATCTATGATCCCATGGCATGGAATTACCTAAATTTAGTTATTTCCGATTATGTTACAATATGTGTAGTTTTCAACATAGCATCTAACCATGAAGGAGCTGAGAACCAAAGCTGAAATTTGGTGTATAAGTAGATCTAATATATCTGGTTAACTGGTGTAAATTTAAGAAAAGATTTTAACTGTCCACATGATGAACCGTTAATGGTAAACATAGGCTTTCTTCACTTTTTTAGGGCTGGTCCCAACTTTGAATGGATGCCATTCCATTTTAATTCATTTGATCAGCCTGTGCTTGCTTGTGGCTAGAGGCAACTACCCATAGATAATATATCTCTAATTTAAGATGTATACACCCAATCATATGGACACAAGGTGACATTGAAAATCACAAAAAAATTGCGTTGTTAAACAAAGTGGCTATTTTGAGTGCAGATAACTTCAAAAGAGAAGGAATAACAGTTAATCTGTTGCCATATTTGTGTAATATGGGGGAATATAAGTTAGAATACCAAGTTTGACCTTGATAGCTATTACCAATCCTGAGTTATAAGCTTCCAAAGTTGGAGGAAATTGCATTTGCGCATCTTGAAGAGCCACGCCCCTTTTTAGGGGCGTCAATATCTCGGAAACTACATATCCAGTAGGGCTAATCTTTTGTGTATGTTGATTTTTCACATAGTGGATCATTTTCAAGAAGTTTCATAAACATCGGAGACGGACGGTCGACCTGGGACCTCTGGTTGATTTGACACGGAATTACCCATTCATAATTTTCACTATTATAAAAATATTATTTGAATGGAATGTATCAATAAACTAAAGTGTTTTGCACATTATTGGTGTTAAATATTTACTTGTACTTGAAGAAAGGACATACAGTTACACAAAACAAAATGGGATGTGTGAAACATAGACAAAAGCAAACACATTACACTCTATACCATGACTTTTAAAAAAATCATACAGTATTAAGATAGTAGATATTTTGACATGTATTTGAAAGGTTTTTGAAAGTGGTTGTTTACCTTCATGTACTCATCTTTTAGGCTATTGTAGATTGCCTCGCATACTTCAGGAATTAACCTGCTGAGAGACTGCTTCGAAACCCTATGTTGATAGGCCAAGCTTGTGTAAGATTCTCCTGAAATAAATATTAATTCAAATACTGTTATAAATAAATACCTCAAATACCTTTTAAATTAAATTTTCTCATTTATTGATTTTTACTCATTTTTCAATATTTATCTTTCGATTTTTTATCTCTCTGAAGAATTTTTTATTGTATGTATTGTGTTTTTCTTGTAAAGGGCCTCCACTCGACAGTGATTGATTTTACTTTTGGAGTGTCCTGTCTCTGTTTTTTGTATTTTTGTGATTGTTCCTTGCCGTTTCTATTTATGTACATTCTAATTGTTTGAGACAAATAAATGAAATGAAATGAAATGTATGTTATATTGATTATTATTATTATTAAAAAGCACTTATATAGCACCTTTTCAAAAAAAAAATAAAAAAATCAAAGTGCTGTACATTAAATAAAGCAGGAATCAATATATCTGAATTGATCATGTAGAGATGATATAAAGATTTTTGAGAAATAACTAAGTATATACAAACTTTGGATAGTAATTAATATTGTGACAAATGTTTATCATAATGTTACTAAACAGCTGGGCTCTATATTTTTGGAAGATATAGATTTAATATATCACATAGTATTTATTATATATTAGAGGTTTTTTATTATGGACATCAAATTCATCATTGCTTATTAATTACAACCTCCTCACCTTTGCGTTTGGATCTTCGTTGATAACAGCATGGTTGACGATCCTCTTAGCGCGATCAGCATAGCGTAGCGTGGATAATGTTTCTTCATAATTGTCGCCAGAGGGACTGATGGTTGCTATCATAACGGTTTTACTGTTTCCTCCTAAACTATCCTGCAGATTAAAAAAATGTTGTGAAATGTAAGTTAAGACGATCTGCAATAGAGGTAACAGGAGTATGTCTACAGTGACACAACACATAGCCATGTGCCTATAAAATACAAGCCTCCCTCTAATTAAAGACCTCTCTAATTAAAGACCACCTACAATTAAAGACAACATTTCTATGGCTTTCAAATTAATAGATGGAATATTTATTAATATAATATTATTCTAAATGGAGACCAAAGCTGCTAAAGACGCCCGGTCCCAAAAGTGGTCTTTAATTGGAGGGAGACCTGTATGTAAACAAATGTATTTTCATTCAACATTAGACCAAACATCGAATGCAAATCTACTTGTTTTGTGTTGATAAATTCAGCTTTTAAGTTTAAACTGAAACAGCCAACACATGTTTTTGAGAAATTAATATATAAAATGTATGTGACAAAATCATTATTAACATTTTCATTATCATTACATTATTATCATTATGTTAATTATTATTAATATTAGTTAAGTTTTGCATGAAATAGTAGCAAATGCCTATTTTTAGTATTGTCTCCCTACACTGTATGTAGTAGGTTAGTTACCATTAGTTTAAAGCGGATCTTGTTTTTAGTGTAACATCTACAACATAAAATCAATCCAGTTTTATTGCAAAGGATGTCGAGACCTCTTTTGGAACACGCTATATAAAAATGGCGTTAATATGATTAATTCGCCAGAATACTACAATCCCACGATTTGAATATTTGGCAATTTCAATGAATAATCGTAGCTTCAATCCGACATGTATGATAATACCAGAAAAATAATTATCATAAAATAATTACTTGGCCTGAATGTAGCTTTGTGAGATAGATTAAATTAAATTGTTATTTTACCTTCAATAACCATGTCAGAACTGAGTCTCTGTATGGAACAAAATTTGTTTTCCTTTTGCCAGCAGCCTGTTCTGCTAAAGCAGAAATCACTAGGCCTAGAGTGGATAGCGATCTACAAACAATAATGAAGAACAATTCAACAAAAAGGTTAAAATTATTGTAACGCCACATATCATATGATTTTGTATATTTAAGATACATTATTATGGAGATATACATATAGAGAAATTAGGAGTTGATTTGATTTTATTCGCTAAGATCTAAACACCGAAAGGTCCACTGATTAATCTCAGATAAGAAAGTATAATACATACTCCAAGTATTGAAATACACGCCATCGTGTTGGGATTCAATATTTCGACATTAATTATGTCATCATCAGGAATGATGATCTAAACACATTCACAAAAAAAAAATTTAAAAAAAATACATATAAAAAAATGTAAAAAACCATCGAAGACCAGGATAACCCAAAACCCCAAAAGATGGCTTATTTCCATTGGGGTCCAACATCAACCAACATAAAATGAAAAAAAACCAACAGTATAAAACAATATTTTTTTTCTCAAGTTTCAAACATGGAATAAAATGCACATAAAAATATAATAAATATAAAAAAGCCAATAAAAGGAAAAAGATAAGAGAGAGAAAACAATCAAGGCAATTTAAAATTTAGGTATGACTATTATTCCCCACCTAAAGTATTTATCTGAGTTTTCAAGGAACATCTAGAAAATACCACAAGATTTCTACAGTACCTTCTTTTTAGCACATACATGTGCCATATCTTATCTAAGAGTTTTTAATTTCCTTATTAACTGCAGAATCTAGAATAATCTCCCACCTGAGCACGCATTTCCAATTTCAATCTTATTTTTCAAACTAAAAAAATCACTTGCTTGCTGAATCAGCTCTACTTTGTTGGATCCTTGGTGTATTTTTGTGTGATGTTTATATGTGTTAAGGTTTTTGTTGTTAGACTGTTTATCTTTATACTACTTCAAACTTTCAGGAGGCATTTTTGTAAGAACCAACAGAGTTTAATTTAATATTCTGCTCAAATTGTTTTTAAGAAAAATTCTTTAGCCAGTCACCATTCTATAGACCATTCCACTAAGCCTCCCACTTGGATAATGTTGGTAAGGGCAAAAGGCATACAATGGCAAGAGGTCCAACTGTCTTGGTTTTGCATGCATGCAATGAAACAAAAAACAATGTACTAGCACAAGATAGGGGGCACCGATTAGAATTTTAATAGAGTTAGAAATTTGAAAACAGGCATTCTTTACACACAGCACATGTTCAATATGACTGATTTTTACATGAATATCTTCTTTTTGGAAGGACGTTCATTTTGAGGTAGGATTCCGTTTCAGAGAAGCCCAACAGTGGAACCTCTCTCTACTCTATAATCTTTAGCAAGGGCCAAAAACAACAGCCTAAAATTTGTGGGAAAAGTGCATATTTCTGCTCCTGTTGTTATTGATCAGTTTGATTGGCACTCCAGAGAAGTCCATTAGGAGCAACTTACCTGTTGATGTTGTTTCCCTCCCTGAGGCGATCACCTGTAGACCCAGTTTT
Organism: Anneissia japonica; assembly: GCF_011630105.1. Classification (NCBI taxonomy): domain Eukaryota; kingdom Metazoa; phylum Echinodermata; class Crinoidea; order Comatulida; family Comatulidae; genus Anneissia; species Anneissia japonica. The sequence goes on from NW_022701639.1 coordinate 154,807, forward strand.
GGAGACCCTCTCACTACCTGCCAGATCCACAAGGCTTATCTTGCTCACCTTCTCCCCAGATATCTAAGGAATTTAGGAGGGAAAACAATACCAATGAATATGGTACAGGTATGAGGGCAATATTTAGGATACTTACAGTATAATGTAACAAGCTCAAATACTAAAATATACAGCAAAGAAATAAAATAAATTTATTCAAATAATGAATATAATTTAATAAAAATGCAGTCATGAACATATCAAAATCAAAGATTAAATGTAAAATCTGTAATAAAAAATAATATGAAACAAGTTCATGAAATTGTCATATTATAATGTATGTTAAAGATTAAGTAACAAAATGCCTCTGTATGCAGTTAAAAGTTTATTGGTTGTTATATGCAAGATCAGTGCAAGAATACTCTAATGTCCCTGTCATGGGCCACCTGATAAAAACTAAGTGGTAAACTTAATGGAATAGAGAAGGGGGAGTACCTGATGGAAGAGGCATGCATTGCATTAAAATAGAAAGATATACATTCTGGTAAGAAATATGAAACACCAATAGAATAGAGGACTGAAAATGAAAACAGATTTTTAATTTCGCAACTGGCATTATTTTTCATTACAGCCATCACTAGTATATAAAAGAAAAATCATACTAATGTTCTTCATTATTACACATGTGTTACTGAGGAGATAAAAATGCAACCAATCCTAGGAGTAGGAAATTGATGTTCCCTTTTGCGTGACTACAATATACATTAGACACAATTTAAATGCATCATTCGTCGACATTTTAATATGAATTACCTGGAGAACTCTTAAATGTCTACTTAAAGCAAGTCTATGTTTCCTAATTTATTAAAAGACTTATTTCAAAGCTGACTACATAAGGATGAAGCTGATTCTCTAATCATATCCGAGTACATGGTTTACGAGGACACGTATACATTAGACAATCACAGATGTTTATACTATAATTCTACACAAAAAAAACTGTTTATTAGGCTCAATTTTGTTTATTAAAAATATGCATTCAATATGAGTAGTATCTCTCACTGGTGAATTTCTCAATCCTTCCAGTAGTGGCACTGGAGATTTCCTAACAAGGGGTCCAACCATGGGGACCATCTCCATCTCAGTCCCACCATGGATGGAGCTGAGGTGAGCCGATTTTTAAGAATTCCTAGATGCCTGGGAACGGCACTCTCCAGACTGAAAAATTGATTTTATTAGTCACTTATCAATCTTGTTTGTCAAAATATCAATAGTTTTAGTAATAATATATTATTGTCTATCATACTTATCATACTTTTTTATAAGCTATTAATTTTTAGCAATTTCACCAATTTTATAAATCTAATAATTTTATTTTACCTATAATAATTACCTCAATATTACAACATTTTTTATATCCATTATTTTAAACCAATCTTGTTTGCCCTTTCGGAAATGTAAAATAATAAAAGGCACGCACATGTGATAGGTGTATATCATTCTGGAATGCAAGATGGCAGACATTGAGGCTTCTTTCTGAGAAACAGTTTAATATCACATAAGTGCTTTACTGAATTCATAACTTATTCAATGACGTCTAAATATTTTTTTACCCATACAGTACATAGCAACTATGTATTTCCTGAATACAGATATCAAATTAATAAATCTTACATCAGATTAGACTACTTACTATAACCATGTTATAATCATACATTTTTATCTATTTGAACAATATTTTAGATATCAAAACTAATTCTATTCTACAGAGTACAGCTTCTATTTTTAAAATGCAGCTAATTTTATTAATTCAATGTCAGCACATAAAAATATACAAACCATACAATTGCCACGAACTGTCAAAAGCATACTCAATTACTGTTGAAGACACGGTTGTTTCCTTAAATTGCAAATTCAATCTCAAAATGTTTTGTATTACGAAGGCCTATTCCAAATTTTTAAACTTTTTCTATGTATACTGCTTTTAATATGTCTTTTGTCTATTTCAACCATGTTTTATTGACTCTAAGGATCAAATGTTTTGAGCCCTAAAATATCGATTTTAATTTTGATTTATTTCACAATGTCACATTCACATGTGTGATTTACAAAAGTAAAATTAACGTACGCCCATAAATATGAAAATGATATAAAAGAAATTATATTGGAAGCAATACTTTTAACATATAACCCTTTTAAATAATGGGAAAATTAATTCTTAACAACAAAAAAATAGCAAGTAATATTTCTTAAAGAGGCAGTAGTACCATGTAAAGATGTAAAGCTTGCGATGAGCTTGTATTCCTGCTGCTGGATATTACTATGTTAAGCACTAGTATTACAATATTTGAGTGTTAACTAGGCTAGAGGACGTGGAGCAATTGTGTTATTTTTTTCTACCTTAAAAAAAGCAGCATTATAGTGTCACATTATTAGGATTTGTCGGAGCAGCTCTCACATCATGATGCTTTTATGCTTAAATCAAAATTTCACATTTTCGTTCAAATTAAATGTTATATGCCTAAAAGATTTTTTTTTTTGGTGGTGAATATGCACTATAGTATTCATTTAGATCTTCATGGATGTGCATTCAAACAATCATTTGCATGGTGATTTTAAAGCTGTCTTTTCTTAATTTAATAATTTCAACCTATTGTAAAAATTACTAAATTTCAATATTCTGTATAGTTCATAGTTTTTCTGATCTTGGTTTTTTATCATTTTTATCACTATGATCAATTCTTGTCATTTCTTTGTAACAATTTCATGAAAAGAAATAAATATTACTTAATTACATACCATTAATTTACTATTAATATTTTGAAGTTATAAATTGTTTATAAATTTTCCCAATTGAAAATGCTTTTCTTTTGTACGAATGTGAGAAAATTAAAATTCATTTATATTCACGTTCATGTAATAACAGTTACAATGTGTTTCCTAAAAATTAGAAGTTGCAATTTATTCAAAGTCAAAGTCAATACCACTACATTCTTAAGCCTTGTCTAGCCTATCAAATATTGGCAAAAAGTGAGACATGCCTAAATCTGATCATGATGAAATCACACCATAACCATATATAGGCATATCATGACTATATATGGGCATACAACAATTTGACAATCTTCACAGAGGTTAGTCTATCACCAATAGACATCCGACTTATCATGACTGCAACACATTTTCATTTTGTGTTCGATCAATTCACAAGATTTTCTGTGAATTACCCTTCAGCTTAATCACTAGAAAATCAAGAATGGTGTCTGAACCGCAAGCTAAATAACAGCACATATTTTCCCGAAGGAACTTGTGCATCAATATTGATTTCTTTGGAGAATTGGATATTTATTAATTTCACATTTGTGCCATTTCAATTCCTACAACTAATTATGTTATAAGTTTGAAATCATCAAAGATAACTAAAAAATGTTTAGGAATTTTTTTTTTTTATCATGGCAAAAGTTGTTTGATTCATATCAATGGCAGTACCTACAATAAAACACCAGTGACTTCCAAAGGTCTAACCTATGTTTACCATAAAAAAGAAACTGACATACATATATCAGTAGTTATGAGTACTTTTAGTTAGCAGCATATTTAGACTATTATAATTATATTTTTGTACTTTTTGGGGTATTCAAAACAGTGCCAAAGATTTTTATAGCGCCAATTCCAAATCAATGATCAAAGGTGCTGAGTGTTATTACCATGGCCACTGCAAAACATATAACTGAAAACCTTCTGTGCTCCCTGAGGAGTATACTTAGTTGTGCCTTGCCGAAGGACACAAGCGACTTGCACAACTTGAGTTTCGAACCCATGACCTCGAGTTTGGTAGTCAAAGCAACCACCGATGCGCCAACTGCTTCTATGCGAATAGTGTAGTGTGGGGAAATCATTTCACAATGAATTTCAGTAGTGTGTCACCTCTCCCTTAATAAATCACCACTGTATTTCAAAATTTTAGGTAGGGGAATAAAAGTTTACAAAATTAAAGGTGCAAATTCGAAAGAAAGCCAAATGCGGCAGCCACAAAACCCTGTTTGGGAAAAGACACACATAACAACATGTAGGTATTCCACAACATACAGTAGAATAAGAAAGTAAGTCATTTGACGACAGTGACTATAGAAATTATTTGTGGGTTTTGGTTTAATATTCTTACTTATTTAAATTTTAACTTTCATTATTTTCTACCTTTAAGTTTCAATATTTATTTTTCTTATACCTACTCCATTACAATATGCAAAATATGTCCAGGCCTATATAATTTTATTGTATGAATGTAAAATAAAAATGATTAGGCCTATAATTTTCCAACAAAAATTGCATGCTATGTTTGTAAACCACTGTTATTTTAAGCTTCCATATGCTATCACTAATCCACTATAGAAATTAATATATCAAAATACAATATGGAAATAATGATACTGTGAAGAAAAACTCTTACTCCAGTTAAATTATTCATTAATTAATAAATGTCCAACAGGATGATGTACTCGGAAAAGCTGGTTTTACAGAGACGCAAACCAATAGACAGCATTATGAAAATTCATGCAAATTTATGCCAATATGATTAAGATTTTAAAATATTTATTCATTATAAATACACAAAAAAACCAAAAGAACACATGCAGGCATAAAAAAATTTGGACACAAAAACCTATTACATTAAAATGGAAAAAAATATGAATACATGATATAAGAAAAAAAAAATGTGGTAGGCATGCATTTATTACATTGTATATAAGCTTACCATAGCGACAACTTCACCATCATCCTAGAAATAAGACAAAATGGATAGCAAAGGTTCTCATTCATCACATAAATTAGCATGCAAGCCATGCTGCATGACGATGTGTTTAATGTGTCAATAATGGTCCTTTTTCATTTACTTATTTAAAGTTAATATAAGCCTGAGACAAATGTCTCTGTGTAACCTGATTTTGTATTTCTTTTCTCAATTTCAATCTCATTTGTTTCGTATTTCTTATTTGATATGTCTGGCATGTTTTTATGAAGAAAAGACCTAAAAAACCACTGAGCCATGGGCAGCCTAGATAACTAGATAGCATTCTCAGTCAGTATTTGGATCTTCATACAGCAACAATGGTTATTCAATATAATTGGGTATTACCTCAGAAATATTCACTATAGGTAAAGATGGATATGCAGTAGATATAACCAATAGGATATTAATCAGGTCATATTTTATGTTCACTTTATTTTAAATACTCTGCTTTTGAGTACACATCAACCCTCAATTTATTACATTGAAAGTTCGGACTTCACCATCGTCGATGCATACATACTTTAACAACTTGTTTAGGTTATACAGTACTGTGTTATAATGCCAGACACAATAATGGAAAGCATTGCTATCTACTAATTATATATTCACAGGCATATTAGAGGACATCAATAAATTCAGTCTTTGAATTTACACCATTTAATAATTTCTTGCTAACACTAACACAGTTAAATTATATGCATGCCAACACTATAGATGTAAACTGAACTATAATTACAACTTATACAATTATCAGGGGAGAATTTAGTGGGGGGGGGGGGCCCTGCTAAATTTTTGGGAGTCTAGAACACAAAAACTTCGCGGGGCCATTCCCCCAGACCACCTAGGACAGTATTCGATTGGCCCAACTTTGGCCCCTCTTTCGCACCACCCCCCCCCCTTTTGGACGTCTCTGGATCCGCCCCTGATTATTGACTACTCATGAGGGAAATGGTGAAATCTACTGGACCGGAGCCTACTATCTACAATAGATTGTAGGCTATGGTCTATGGTCTCCACATCACCAAAAGGAGCTATAGATTCCACCGTTCTCCAAATCTAGAGCAATCAAAACTTGTTTATATACCTCATACAAAGATTCTACGAGGCCTAATAAAAGTAGAAAAGAGTACCCACCAAGTAGGACTGGGCTTTCTTTAGGCCTAGACGATCAAAGGGTATATCTCTCTCAGCGTCATAGAGGTCGCGCCTGTGCATATCATAAATTACATAGCAACGTGGGGCCTAGAGATTACATCGCGGCAGGGCAGAAAAGTACTATCACTTAACATGATGATACTTTTGTCCCCAGGAAACTATAATTCAAACCTACGTCATGGCTGACGTTATTACCCGCTTTTTAAACAATCAGATGCCTAGAATCTATGTATGCGGCATAGAAATATTATTAGCAATATAGTTAGTATTATTAAATACAGATTTTTGAATGCAGCACTCAAATTTAAATATACTGTACATTGTTCTCTTTATCAAAAGTTACACCAAAAATGTTGTTTCATTTATAATTAGGTACAAGAAGTAAAACAATTATGGAAAGGGAAGGTTTACTGTAGATACCAATGTCTCCAGACCAAATTTGTTGAAAGTAATTAATTATGTATGCATAAAAGTTATAAGGTGATATAATTAATTATATAATGCTAAATAAAGTGGATAATAAAATGGAAAGAAACCAATAAAAAGTTTATTTTTCTTCTTAATATCAACAAGCTTGTCATTATTTCATTTGGCAGACAACCCCTAATGTAATATTCCCTCATGCTCATTACTAGAGTTTCGCACAGTGAATGCAAGATGATGAATAAATTAATGGTTTTCTGTCTACGTTTAAAAACAACAGTACCAGTAAATATTCTGAACTAATATTATGATCCATTGATGATAGTGGACATTAATTAACTAAATACTGTTGTTGAAGAGATGTCCTAATTTTTGTAAAAGCCTGCTCTAACATTAGGAGAATTTAATGCTTTTACTCCAGGTGAAAATCACATTCACCATGATAAAAGGTCCTACCTCAATGAAATTCAAACCGTAGGTCCTTTATATTGGAAAGATATTATCTTGATGTTATGTCAAACAAAAAGTGGGATTTAACGGGAAAAAAAAGCAACTTTTATAACCAGTTTTTAGCCGCTTGTCACCATCGATTGTTTCCCTCGAGAAGTGACGTCATGAGGCTGGAATTACGATGTGCCATTTCCATCTCTACAAAACAGATTAGCTAAATGATACTTTCGCTAATACTAAACAGCACTGTATCACAATGCATTTTGATACATTATAATTACTTAAATATGAAGATATATTTTAATCATACAAATCTGTGAAAGAAACTATCAATACGTGTGAATATAAAAATGAATGAATGTGGCCTTTCATATAAAATAAACTAAACCCTCAATCGGATCGCTTGAGTACCATCACTCTACACTTGTTAACAAATATTGATCCGATTAAAGGTGTAGTTTATTTTATATGGAAGGCCACATTCATTATTTATTAAACTCACATGTAATAGTTTTGCTTTAGATTTTTTTGAGATTTGTATGATTAAAAATACATCGTCATATTTAAGTAATTATAATGTATCAACATGCATTGTGATACTGTTATCATCAGCGAACATATCACTTAGCTAATACCGTTTGTAGAGATGCAAAAGGCGTATCTTTATTCAAGCATTGTCACTTGTCACTTTTCGAGGTAAACAATCAGCGGTGACAAGCGTGTAAAGCCTAGATATAAGGCTGAAGCCTGGTTAAAAATTTTTTTTTTTTCATTAAATCCCATTTTTTTGTACGACGCAACATCAAGATATGATCTTTCCAATATATAAAGGACCTACTATTTGAATTTCAGTGAAGGTTATTTTTGACTGGACTATTTATATATTTAACTTTCCACTTGATGATAGGCAGTAAGTTTTCAACGTGTTGGTATGATGGTACAATAAAAACTAAAACTTAGGGGTAATTTCTTGTTGATAATAAAAGTTGCTAACTATTGTAAATTCCTTTTTTTTCCCCTAAATGAATAATATAATGTATAAAAAAACATGAGGCTCTGTACAACCTTTGAACTTTACTTGGCATTATAGTCTAAGTAATGAACATGCACAATACTCTACAATTATACTCAGATGACAGTCTTGAAGACAGCATTATATAAAGAAGGCAGTATACAAAGTCAGATGCTATCAATTAAACGTGTGTTGCCCAGTCAAGTTATCAAAAACTTTACATGCCCATAACCTAGCAGGTTTCTATGGCTAAGCCAAACTCTACACTGATACATCAAATTCATTGCTTCCCTTCGATCAAAAAAAAAAAAAAAAAAAATGATAATGAAATTCAAAACAAAATGATGATGAAAAGGTTAATAAAGCCAATAGATTAATGGGATTTATTAGGCGTGTTTTCACTTACATGAAACCTGATGTATTTTTGTCGTTATATAAGGGTTTTGTTAGACCGCATCTTTAGTTTAGATTTGTGGTTTGGTGTCCTCATTTAGAAAAACATAGATCTTATTGACAGTGTCCATCGCAGGGCTACAAGACTTATTCCTAAACTCAAGGGCCTGAGCTATCCTGACAGACTCTGTACTCTAAGTTTACCTACACTTGCATATAGAAGGTATATACTGCAGGTGATATGATCAAAGCTTACAAACTCTTAAATAATAAATATGATAAATCTGTATCTAGTTTTTTGCACCTAGACACTTTTGATAGAACTCGTGGACATTCACTAATTATTAAAAGAGCAATCATGCATCGACGCGCACAGGTTTTGTTTCAACAACCATATTGTTGACAACTGGAACGCTCTTTACTGTTACTGTTACTGTTTATTCATCATTATCAATAAATAATGAAGTTCCAAGTTCCGAATGAAGTTGTGACAGCAACCTCCCTCTATTCGTTTGAAAGAGGATTAGATAAATTCTGGAAGAATCAACCAGTAAAGTTATATAGAGGACTTTAGTCCTGCATCCAGTACATCACCTAAGTAAACCTAAGTAAGTAAACCACTTTCATTCTAGAATAGAATGCTTCAACTCCAAAACAACTTTCATTTTCCAAAATTGGTCAAGCTACAAAGAAATGAAAACTGAATACGTTAACTCAGAGATGAATTGGTAACAATTGGTCTATGTGGTACAAACCGTTATATACCAACTTACATTTGTTTCTATGTCCAGTAGAGTCTGAGTAAGTGTTATGTTGAATACTGCATGTGATCGACTGCTCTCATGGTTCATGTTTGTCGCTGCTACTGTTCTTGACTTGTTACCTTCAGACATCAAGGACTCAATATCCTTAAAATTAAAAATATAACCACAATAAATATGAATGAATTCAAATACTTTTTTTTTGTACAGTTTTGTTTGGTGAATTTCTGTATTGTTTGTGTATTTTAAAATTTTTTTTCTAGTATATGTAAATGCTTTTCATTGTAATGCAACAATTTCAGGCTTGTTTTGCCTTTTGTGATATTTTATACCCGAATAAAAAAGAAATTAAAAAAACCATATCCCAATGTAAAAATCTTGAAAATGAAATGGTTAAAACACTGTCATTTCAAAACAAATTCAGGCCTGTACACAAGAGGAGGGGGGGGGGAGCTCTAGGGATTTGGATGAACTTGTTGGCCAGTTTACTGTTGTAGTATTTTATCATACCTTTGTTTTTTAAAGGAATACTACTGAGTTAATACTTGGTCTATAGGAAACCCTCCTTTCCCATGAACCTAGTTACAGGCCTGAAATATAGCAGAAGCATTTTGCATTTTGTAAATATTGTTTTTTTGTGTTTTATTTCACTTTGAGTAGCATCTATAATCTTAAAACATTTAATATTGTATGAACCTTGGATTGTTTTATATCCATTCTGTAATAAGCAACTTTTCTGTTGAATATATTTTGAAATAAATTTAAAAAAATAGATAAGGTTATTTGCTTAAAAACAGGCTGACATGTACAATACATGACTTGATAGATTAGGTCAATATTACTCAATCATTTTTGAGTGCACTAAATACAGCCATATGCTTTTAAAGTATCATCTTGAAGATCATCACGTTATCGTGAACGTCATCACTAAGTAATAAATTCCCCAATTAATTCTCGGCATAATTTGTAATACATTAATTTTTTGTTGAATGTGAGAGGTGGCGTTGAATATTCTATTATAAGGGCTAGCATTTTCATTTAGCTGAATGGTTGGCTGAGAGGTACTTTCCTGCTTATTGTGCTGAGCACCCCGGTCCAAAGCCGGACAGCATCAGGTTTTAATTGGAGTCTGGCTCTTCGAATAACCCTCATATTGAGATTTAGGCCGTTATATGTTTGTAGTTATGTTGCAAAGGTATTAAGTTACTGTAGTTACTAAAATCTGTATACAAGCTTGCTTCCTAGGTTTCGGCATTTGTTAGTAGAACACATGGAAAAAATTATCATTATTAATTTTAATTAATAACATAGTAAAAAAAACATAGTATCAAGTTTCAAATATTAATTATAGCCTATTCATACAAAAGATTAAACATATTGAAATCAAATTCAGGGACAAGTTTATGGTCTCTCTGCTTAGAGAGGTAATGATGCATTTTATTACACTGAGAAAAATCACACGAGTGAAGATAACATAGTAGATACGATTATAATATTCTCTTATCTGTGATCAACGTGTAGACTGAGGATATGTCAAATAGTTACTGATACACAGTAGGCTAAGAACACACTCATTAAGGCGGACAAGGGACAATACATGGCTGACTGAGACTTAACAATATTCAATGAATGAAGTAATTTCTATTGTAAACACAAAGTGTTTATGCTGTTATGGCATCTTAAATTGAAGTTCAAGGGCAAAAGCAAAATTACCACTACAAAACAATATGGTGAAAATGTGTATTTATATACAAAACTTAATTTGTATCCTTCCTTAATATATGCAAATTAGCTACCAGTAAAATAAAGTGCATAATGTGTTGTAACAACTTAAATTATACATTAAATATTATAAATAGTTTTACATTTAAATCTATTATGCAATTACTTTGCAGAAATAACAGAACCTGTCTGGACAGATAATGAGCGACCGCCAGAACTGCATGTCCTCCCTGTCTTCTTAATATAAATAAATCACCTCAACTAAACTTAAAACTCGGTGGATGAAAATTTATACAGAGTTTTTATATTCATTGGTTTAATTTTTGGAGTGCAAATGTGGCTTAGGGTACACTGGAAAAACAGCGGTCATATGTCCTATTACGGCAAGTGCAAGAAAACATGAATATTGTACAGTTTTGTCCATCACTGAAATAATATTCAATTTACAAGATCCATTTGTGATTGCAATTTGGCATATTCCTAAAAGACAATTATTTAATTATTCAGTAAATAAATAAGTATATATGAGTATATAAACTGGCAAATATATAAAAATTGTGCACAAGCTATTGACAATATTACAAATAAACTGTCCCAAAAAAACATTTTAGAAGCTTTGACCTGGATCAACATTTACTGAGTATTCCTAAGCACAAAAACCAAGGATATCAAAAAATGAATAAAAATCTGGCATTAAGACTTATTATTTTAAGTTAAAATAACCATAATTAATTACATTTAGTACAATCCAGGTGAATTGATTTCCACCTGGACAACAGCTTTTGATTTAGTATCAGATACGATTCTACTGCATGCAAGAGACAGACATGACAATAATAGACAGACCAGCGCAGTGAACCGTTAAATTGCGTGACAACTAAAAATGAATAGCATTGACTATATGGTGGCATATACTGTGTTTTGTATAATGATTGATATTATTTTATTATCTTACTTTAATATTATCTGTCCTTGAGTGAGGGGAATGGATCACTAACTCATTAGAGTATAAACAAGAATGATATACAGAGGGTTTTAATAATTATGGCATTCACTTTATTCCTGTTCAATGATAAATAATAAAGATATCAAATATATGAAACAACAAAGATAATGTCAAAAAATATTTGAACAAAAACGAAATAATATTATAAACAAAAATAATAATTTCAGTACAAATTACATTAACAAATTAACAATGATATATTGTAAAACAATAAAAACAATAACAAAAACAATATTAATAAAATTTTCAAGTAAATTACTGTATATTACTGAGACTTATAATTCACAATTAAATTTTATAATGTATATTTTATGCCTTTTATTTGTCTTAAATGGCAATGCAGAATCTAATAAAAAAAAACTGCTGAATGGACAGGGCAAAATATTCTTTTATATTTAGGTAGTGTATAAGATTCATCCTAGCATATCAATTTAATTTTAACAGTAATATAATAATTAATATGAACAATAGAAATAAATGTTATTTATGTAAGAAATATTGCCAACATTTCAAATTCATTTAATGCATTCTTTACATATTATTTCAGCCAAGGTTGAATTACTGATAAACAATTTTTAAAGGTCATAAATCTTAACAATAAAACATGTTTTAAAGAAATGTTGAAACAGGCACTTTCAGCAAATATTTTAAAGATTTACCTGCTATAATGCTTTAAGAAATTTAAGATGAAACTTACTAGATTAAACTTATAGCAAATCAATGCTATTTCAAATGTTAGATAAAATACAAAGATACAGATAAGTAGATGCTATGCCTGAAAGCATTCTCATTCAAAATTTTTAAGATGAAGCTATAAAAATTAAGCCAATCGATGTTTGTTTCAAATATTATCATTACAGTATGTAGTAAAAATATTTATTGGTAAAAACAAATTCTGAAAGCATTTTCAACCAAAATAAAGATGAAATAACAAGAGCTCTGTCTAGCTTATCAATTTTTCTTCAACAAAAAACTGTTGTATGCCCATATATCATCATGATATTCCTATACATGGTCATGGTATGATGTCATTATGACCATATTTAGGAATGTCACATTTTTTGTCACACAATGTTTCATAGTCTGGACAGGCTTAAAAAATGCTTCTACCGCTTCTATGTGATACCATTGGATATGCACTAGCTGATTTGCAAATTTAGACAACAGTGAAATAGATGAGAGTTTTTTATATTGTAGCAACTGGTATCTTTATCAGCTGTTAGTTCAAGGTTACCACACTCCAATATAATAAATTCACCATGTACAAGTATAAAATCCAATAGACAGAGATATGCTTCTCATCTATTCAACATCAAGCAGGTTTAAATCACTTGCAATGTATACTCTGGCCAAATACCTGCTAGGTTCAAACAAGTGACCTTTTAAGCTAGTGACAGAAGCTAATGATATACCTGATATTTTAGATTCAATATGTCTAATATAGCACTAGATTCAATATGTCTAATATAGCACATATTAATTCTTTCCGAGCATATATATTTAGCAAGGCTCTAATTTTGCTGCTTCATTCAGTAAATTTTTATTTTTAAGCTGCTGTTTATATTAATTTTACCAGCTTTTAAACTATGTGTTATATTCTATGTTTTTAGGAATAAAAATAGTAATAATTTCCAATTTTCAAGAGAGTGCAAAAAAAATGCCTGTGAACTCTCCCTTCCCCTACTGCATGATAAAATATAATAACTGTTATCGTTTTGAGATTATAGTATTGTCTTTCATAAATTCTTACATTAAATGATAAACCTGTTCTCCTTGAGTACAGTTTCGTAACTGGTATTCTTATGAAAATAATTTGATATAATGATAAAATTAATAAAATTAGATACATAGGGCTTTAGTATTTCCTAAGACAAACCTAAAGAAGTTCCAGTATTTTAATTTTTTTTTTATTCCTGAGCAATCACGGAAAAAAAAAGAATTAGTAACTGTTGAATAAACTCAACAGAAATTCTATGAAAACTTAATCAGTCAATTTATAGGACAAGGCTGGAAAATAGCAAACATACTATAAATTATAAATCAAAATTTTAAGTTTCATAATAAGTTGTTTTAATTAAATTGTAAATAACATGCAATTTGGCTATTTGCCACAAAATAATAATAATATTTAAGCATTTTATATATGACGCTCTTTAAGTAGTGATCAAAATAAACTAATATTATTATTATTATTATTATTATTATTCAAGTTATGAATATATATTGTTTTGCTGTTTCAGTACCAGAGTATATTTAAAGACCAACGAATATACTTTGCTTCCAACTGCTCTTATGTCAATTCTAGTTAATGACTGGTTTTTATCAATGTTCAAATCGCTTAGTGTTCGCGTATGTTTTAACACTGTACAGTGTCATTATTGTGGCTAACACTTACCTATTGGTAAGAGGGGGAGGAGGAAAGAACAAATAAAAAAATATAAGTCATGAATTCAAGTAAGGTAAATTCCACATGGCCCCATCAAAGTCACTGTACATTTCACATAATACAGTATCATCATGGCAAAGAAATAAATTATTAGTATTTTAATTTGACACTATTACCTTATATATAAATTGGAAAGGACTTGCTAATTAGAGCAAAGAATAAATATTTATCTACTATTCACCTGGAAGGAAGATACAGCCAGAGCTGAGAGGCCATCCACGTATGGACCGTAAATCTTGTGCTCTCGCACACGAAGTCCTTGCTTCCTATAAACAACAAGAATATAAAACAGTCAAATCTGTAGGAGCAAATGTGAAATTAAACATTTAACAAATTTATTAGATAATTAAATAGACAATAAACATATTAAATATATTGATGACAGTAATGATAATAGTAGACGTAATAAAAATAATAGTAATATAAGTAGTAGTAATTATAGTATAATATTAATTAACAATCTTGATAATAATTACTATTAACATTTTTTATAATCAAACAATTTATAGACTTTCTACATTATTGTGGATGCCTGCATGCCTAGGATTAAATGGATAGTTTCCTTGGAATTTATTACAAAATCACAAAAAACTTTGCCATGGAGAACATAACAAAACAAGGTGTGTGCAAGAAATCATTTTTAATAATAATCCGCTCAGAAGACATATCATCAAGCGCTTAAAGGGATTGGATATAAATTTGTTGTACGACAGTTGGCCAATACATTGTGTGTGGCTAAAGGCCTGTTTACACTATGACAATAACGATCTATTTGAATAGACAATATTATCCACAAAGAAAAAGGTACATCACTGTTCCTGTTTCTAAAGCAAAGCATTCACTGCGTTGTACGGTAATTGTACGATCGTCAGCCGATGAATTCAACTCTTATCGCCGTCTGCTGACTGTCGGTGGCAGTCTGAATGGAGAGTCATTAAAAATGATCTGTTGCGCGTTGTGTTGTTGCATTCTCCATAGAATTGCATTGGCCTACAACTGTCAGCAGTGAGTACTCGGTTTAAGTTGACTTAAATGTTCTTACCCCCTCGGATCAAGTAAATCTCTGACTTTCTCATTGTAGATCTCAATATACGAAACCTCAACTTTAAACGACAATGACTCATTACTGTTCTCTTCTGCAATTCTCTCAAATAATGTGTCACATAACCTAGGTGTTATTCCTTTATTGTCTTCTGTTCCCATCATAGTGAATGATTTTCCTGAACCTTAGTATGTAAAAAGATTGGAATTTTTTTTAAAGAAAACTGTAAAAAATACATAGTATATTAAATTGAAAATGTTACTAATAATGTACCAGTACATGATATGTCAAAGTATGGTTATGAGTCGGGTAAGTTTCATGAAATGAAATTGTGTTATCGTTAACACGAATAACATGTTTGACTGAATGGGTGGCGATTATCAATAAAGGTGAATGGTGGTGATAGGGATAAAAATAATGGTGATCATGGGAATGGAGATGGTGACAATCAGGTGGTGGTAGCCTTTCTCCCACAGGCGGTTTATCACTCCCCGAAAAGATGGACCACACCTACATCCCACCATGATGGCGATACAGGTGTGATAGTGATTGTGATGATAGTGATATTGATGATGGCGATGATGATGATAATGGTGATTTTGATAGCATCAATGATCATTATCATCATCATTTATATATCACCCCCATAATAACAATGGTGATTATGGTGGCAACAATGATGATGATGACAATGACGATTTCAGCGGTGGTGGCAAATTGCTGATGATGTTGCCAATGAAATCAATGCTGTTATAATGAATGTTACTGTAATGTTATACAAATGTACTGTACGTTATAAATGCAGATATTCAATATTATGTATGGAAACATAAAATACAAACATGTAAATTGCAAACGTAACCTCTACCTGTTTGTCCATATGCAAAAATACATGCATTATAACCTTCAAAGGAATTGTCCAGCAGATCCAGTCCAAGACATTCAAAAACCTTATTTTGTCCTAAAAAAAAAAAAGGAGGGAAAAAAAATCAAATTTATTAATCTACTGTTTATTATTAATTAATCATCAATAACAAAATAGAATTTAATGTTTATATGTATATGTGTCTATATGTGTGTATATGTATTTGTGTCGTTCGCGAAAATGATCAGAATAAACACAGCATATGTTTATAGGTGTAATTTTGCCCAACCTGACGTGGAAATGTACTGAATACAATTACATTTGAAAACAATTGCGAAAAAAAAAATCGCATATATATATGTATATATTCATGAAAACTATAGTATGTGTTATTTCACACTACATACTGGCTGCCTTTTTCATTTCTATACAGTAGTATGTGTCATTTCATACAGCATACTGGCTGCCTTTTAGGCAAAGTGTTTATTTCAAATTAATGGTCCTTGATTTCAAGTCACTGTCTGACCTATGCCCACAATATATCTCTGACTTTTTACTTGTATGTAAAAAGCAAACTCGTACCAGATCAGCTTTGAATGTTAATTTCCATCAACCTATCTTTAACAAGCGTATTGGTAACAAATTTTTTCCGTGTGAGGCGGATCTGGAATAACCTTCCAGTGCACATTCGATCTTCACCATCTGTGTCTCTCTTCAGGTCTAACTATAAAGACTCACCTCTTTAACTAATTATCCCTTTTTTACTATATATATATTTCATTTATTGCTGCATTATTTATTTATGATTCCAAACTTTGCCACTGCTTCTTTCGATTTGTTTACTTGTTCTGTGCTTGGGTTAGGCAATGATTACGGCTGCTTGTGGGTTGTGAGGTGCCTGAATGTGACTATTACTGTATGTGGGGTGCAGCGCTTCGTATCTGCAAAGAAAGGCGCTTTACAAATGTTCTGATTGGATTGGATTGGATTTCTCATAACAAACACTAAACAAGAAATATTTCCTATAAAAAAAATGCTGCAACATCTTTAACTTGTGACTG
This sequence comes from Anneissia japonica, assembly GCF_011630105.1. Taxonomy (NCBI): domain Eukaryota; kingdom Metazoa; phylum Echinodermata; class Crinoidea; order Comatulida; family Comatulidae; genus Anneissia; species Anneissia japonica. Next base: position 171,914 of record NW_022701639.1, read on the forward strand.
GTTTGTATTTCCAAAATTCATACTAATTAATGTTTACTTGAGAATGACCTTATCATCTTCAATGCATTTCTGTTATGCAGTGTTTTCAAATGTACTGAGTATTCGGTACATTTGCATGTCAGGTAGGGCAAAATTACACCTACTGTACAGGTATACAGTACATGTTTCTCCTGACGCAAATCCAGTTATTGTCTATTATTCCATCACGACAATAACAATTACTATCAACACTGCAGTACCCGCTGCTTACTTACACTCGAATTCAACCCTGGCCATCAGGCGCAAGCTCGGTGGTCTAGAGGAATGATGCCAGGCTAGTGATCTGGAGATCGTGGGTTCGAGTCCCACCCGAGAACAACTTGCGATTTTTTTCGCAACTGTTTTCAAATGTACTGAGTATTCGGTACATTTCCACATCAGGTAGGGCAAAATTACACATATATATGTTTCTCCTGACGCAAATCCAGTGTCTATTATTCCATAACAATTACTATCAACGCAGCATATGTAGTTTGTGTCTCTTCGTTAAAACGGTACGCGCTGTACGCGCACCCATTGTTAATGCACAAACTTGCACAAACTGTATTTTAGCTATGTGTTAACCATTGTAGTCAAGGGCGAAAACAGGCCTACAATCTTAGCTTATCGTGCTTTAATCACTATGTTTTTACGAATAATTCCACATTTGATGCACATGTATAGACCTATCCCAAGCTATACTGCAAGAAGGGTACCGGTATGCCTAGGTAAGCTAGGGAAATCTAATTTTTACATCTAGCCCTAGCCAAGCTAGGCCTTACCTAGCGATCACAATGATTGCAACGCCGCACACGCGTATTTTAATAACCCAATAAAAGTTTGTGTCACTTTGCGAAAACGGTGATATGATTTGATGGCGGCCTACTGTACGCTTACCTTAAAGACTTTCTTTAGCTGATAATATTAATATTATTTTTCAATATTTTATATTATTTATTTGTATTCAATTTTTAAAAATATTTTATTATTTTTATTATTCTACATCATTTTTATGCTTCAGCTTTAGATTGGCTAGCACCCCTACCCACAGCTCTTAGTTTGGGTGGCTACATTTTTTTTTCGGATTGTCAATAATATGGATGCACAACGAAGAGCTTACGCTATCCTTCTTCAGCATACAGCACCGTATCTTTCGAGACAATGCGATTTGGCCTAGGCTTGACCCTACTACTTGGCTATATTAGCTACCCAGTGGCTTAGCCTAGGTTGTGTCGTTAGTATCTGTGGTCATTTTTCATCGGATTGTCAATGCATACGTACGTACAACGATAGAGCCAAATAAATTGTTGTTTGCGATAATTTTATTATAATTCTCCCTGACGATTATATTCACTGTAGGCCTTCGATAGCCAAGGTTTTCCGACCGGAATTCTAATTATTTTCAATTTTCATTGCCAAGAATGATTGCGTTAGCTTGAGTTGCGCATGCTTAATCGTTGCATAAAAAAGTTCGATTTTTCCGATTTCTTTATCATACCCTCTTCGCAGATGCTGTTTGGTTTCTGAGACGTCTTTTTGATAACTGCGCATGCTCAACAGGGCTTGAAAAGTATTGGATCTAATCTAGAAATAGTTCCCTGAACTACAATCACATGATGGATATTTTACATGTGTGAAATAAATCAAGTGAGCCCTCGTGAGAGTTGGCAAACCAGCGTATCCTTGCCATATGTTGCATCTAGCGTTTAGTAGTTGGGGCAATCTAGTTATAAAAATGAGTCATTCCATGTTATATAGAGCTATTATATAAATGATAGCTTAACAACATTATTGAATGTGTGATTACCAATTACTTATTAATAATAGACAATCTTTAAAACAGATTTTAATACAAAATAATAAAAGAGACTTAATGGTTTAAATATCAGCTGACTGACAGATTTTCATAAAGAACTACAGTCTACTCTGTGTTCATATCTTACACAAAAGGGTATAAATTACAGTTGCATAAATGATTATAGGGTTTTAATAACAAATACATACTGTACACATATTTTACAATCACTAAAATTAGTAAAAAGGTCACATACAGCTTACTGGCTTTCATCAGTAATTAACTAGAACTGAACTGATTTTCAGGTAGACACAAACCCCCACCCACCCACGGTGGCGGCACCAGCGGGCGTTCAGAGTGGTGGAGAAACCTCAACCCACTGGAATAAGAATGATTTTTCACTGTCATGAAGTGTTTAGGGACATGAATGTTGGTCTTTAAAGGCTTATCTAGAATTATAATCATAAACAACAGCATCCCCATTGACTTGCTTTATGTAAACAAAACTGACATTTAAATCCTTTCTTTCAAAATACAGTAAGCCATGTTTAAAATATTGGTGGTGCTGAAAATACTTTTAAATGCTTTAAAGCCCATTTTTTACTAGGTAATATGGCACCTTATTAGCCTGGTCCTTCTTTACCAGGTTAGGACCATACCATGTATTTACCAAGGTAATACATCTACTGGTACTTCATTTTGCAGTGCACACAAATAGATACAGTACATAAGTTACAGGTACACGCACAATTATTGATATAACATTGGACATTAAAATCATTATTGACCATGTGTTCCTTTCCATCCTAATTAATTATTACCGAGACCACGATTAATAATAAGGGTTGATCAATGTTGCACAACGTTCCATCAGGAAAGCACGAGGCCTGACCTTTGTTTTCTGATGTATTATGCCCTCCGTATACAATTGATCCAGAGACTAAATCATTTCCTGTATATTATCTTTCCTTCCTCCTTTCCTTGAGTGAATTCCTAAATGTGGAATGAACTTCAAAAACCAGATTTAATGCCACATTTAACTACTGTCATACTAGCACTGTAGCTGTCTCTTTATTATCAAATAAATAAGTCAGTGGTGACATCATCACTTTTATTTGCACTGAATTTTCCTATTTCCGACTGATCGCTAATCAATATAGTGCCTCCGATTTTTTACATCTTGTGTACAAAAAAGCTCAAAGTTGGGGTAATTTTACTACTGTCTTACAATGCAATGGAATATTTCATTACTAGGCTAAATTATGAACACACATAGCGAACCTAACAAATCTTGCTCTACAGTGCTTGTTAACACTGAAGCCTAGACCATTTTAGGCATAGCCTAGATACAGTAGGAGTAATGGTTATGAGATTAACAAGGTGACGGACTTATAAAACTGAAAAAAATAAGGCAACGCTGAAATAATTCAAATTAATGTTTAGAATCTATTAAACAAGTGTCTACCAGGACGTTAGGCCTATCCTAATAATCAAAATCAATAATATTAATATTCATTTCCATATTGCCAAGTATCGCCAAGAGCTGTGCGAAGAGTATCAGTGCACGTACCACTTGGTACACTTAAATCATTCTAATACGTGCAGCTACTGTAATGCACACACACAGTGATTACTGTAACTACAGTAAGCAACAACCACTTTGATGGATTTATGATATAGGGCCTATAGCCACTGCTCTACAACAACCAGCAGTTTAATTATAAAAGGCCATAGAAAAGGTGATGGACGTCACAACTGAGTTATAAAGCTATTATAGTCAAGTAATTTCGTACAATACAGTATAGGAAATAGAAGCCTTAGGAACCATTATTTCCTTTAAAAAATTCTTCAAGAAATAATATGGCTCCTTTGGCTTCTATTTCCTATAGTGTACTCAAAACGTGTATAATTGCTTAATATTAACTGACAATACTATTTTCAATAAATATGAAACCCTGTATAGCTATGTGATATGCCTAAATATGGTTCTGATAACATCACATCATGGCCATATATACTGTAGGCACTCATGAAATATGCGAATACAACAGTTCTTTTTTGTCAAAAAAAAATAAATGTGGACAGAGAATAAGGAAAATCAACTGTCTTCAATAGGCAACTCTATACAAAGATAACTGAGATGAGGCTAAGTTTATTATCATTAATAAATTATTATTTTTATTATTATTATCAATCATCCTCTTCTTTATGATGCTCTGCATGATGGCCGGCTCTTTAGGCATCTACTTTGATGTTTTACTTGTGTCTCATATTATTATTATTATTATTATTATTATTTTCAATGTTATTACTCGTGTTACATTTAATTACTTTAGTATACATTTTGTATACAGTTAACACTATACGTTCCAAACCATAAAAGATTATTATCATATTGATTAAGTGTAACACTGCAAACCATAATTAAATATGAACTTTATTTCCTTGAATCCGTGTGCATAATTTCTAATTATAGTATAACAAATTGAAGAAGATGGGTACATGTAATATCAATGTTGCTATGTAAGCACTATCGACAATGCTTGAAATTTCTATAGCCCATTACAGTATGTTCTTAGAGCCTTTAATAAATCAACAACTAGAAGGAAAGAGAATTACAATATTATATATTATACTTAACACAGTGGCGTATTATTTATGGGGACTAGAGGCGCACACCTCCAAAAATCATGCTCCCCTTTCCCAGGCACCCCCAATGGAAAATTGCTGAACAAAAGAATTATAATTAAAAAAAATTGTGTAATATCTCCTTTATTTTGCCCGCTTAAGCCACCTCACTTAATCATCCATTGCCTCACTTCCTTCACTGCCCCACCTCCCCTCCCCCATTCCATCAGCCCTTCTATGTTAACACTCATAGAATGTCACTGACTTACTAAAAACTTAAAGATCCTTCACTATCCAAAAGTCCATAAAAAATGCTAATATAGAACTATTGTAAATTAAGCGTATTAATGATGCAATTAAACTGCACATTATCATCCATACACCTAATTAATGCATAATAAGTATGGTATTATTACTATCTTAAAAACAACTGTTATTATAATTTACTATACATACAGTATCTTCGCTCATTTATGAGTCATCATTTATGAGTACATCTTTTTAAAATCAATCTAAATTTGTCTTAATTTACATCAGAATTAGACACCTTGCCACTACAGCATAGCTTATGTCATGGTCAACACCCATTTTCATACACTATTTCTATACTGTACTATTTTTATGGTATTGGTACTGTACCAATTTCATACTGTACACTATGCATCACAGACAATTTGCATAATAAGTAGCATTAAATTTGCATAAAATTACTGTAAAGCCAATCTCCAATTTGAGATGAGAATTATAATATAGGGTACTTCAATAAATTATTCCAATTGTTTTTTGAAAATGAACAATAATTTCTAGATGTTTATGAATCTGGCCCAGATGAAAATATAGGGCATGGAGTTTGCTAGCTGTGGTAAATACCCAGTGCAAATGTACAGCAGTCCTGGCTATAAATTGTCTTAAACCTATACTAAACTGTGGCCTCAAAGCATCAGGGGGGAAGGGGCCATTGGCCGGGCCCCCAACTTTTTCAGTGATAACTGATTGGCTTACGTAATAGAGCCACATTTAAATTCCATCTAATTTAACGAAAAACAATAAAATACTTTAATTAGGCCATTTATCAAAATAAAGTTCTCTGAAGGTTAACTACATAATTTATAGTATACTGTTAATGTGTTAAAGCTTGTAAAAACTGTATTGAATAAAAAAAAAATCTTTCGAATAAAAACATCTTTCACTTGAGATTAGGAATTAGTATTTGTAAAACAAAATAATAGGTTATAAGATTTCTCTATCTGACAAATTTAGTGTACACCCTGTCATGTCGAGTGTTATATTGAACAGTGGCGGATTCATGGGGGAGCCCAGTAAGCACGGACCCCCAACCTCCTATTTTTTTTCAAAATTATAAAAAAAAAATAGAGAAAACAAACAAAATTGTATTCAACAATCTGAAAGTGCCATTTCTGGACATCTAGAGGTGCCATAATCATATTTTTTTTCTTACCGCAGCCACTACCATTGTGGGACTGAGGTGGGTACAGTAGACATTCCACTTGTGTTTATTCCGATTCCTGGACCCGCCACAGTTGAAGTATCATTTCCGGGCTACTATAGAAGGATAATTTTTATCCATTGGGGGAAAAGTGAAGGTTTCGTCGGGGAATACCCATATCAAGGATTAGCCCTCATGATAATTAATTCATTGCGATCGTTTGTTCGGAAATCAGTGGCGGCGGATTCAAGGGTGGGGGTCTAAATTGTTCAATTTTTCTTATTTTTTTTATGCAGATAAAGAAAATTATATTCAAATTTTAAATCTGAGAGTGCATTTTCCGGCCATCTAGAGGTGCCATAATCACAAATTTTCTTCCATCTGCAAAAGTAGGCCTACACAGTGGGGTCCCGGGCTACCTTAAATTGTTTTGGTTTTTTTTTGTAAATGGAGATAGAAAGAAAATTATCTTCAAATGTTATGCCTATAAAGCATGGTTCACGTCAAACTTTTATCTAGATATACATCTACTTAACTAGTTCCGGCCATCTACAGGTGCCATAATCACAAATTTTAATAAATAATTAATAACAATAGTTATTGTAAATACCAAAAAATAAAAAAAAAATTACAAAAATATTGTGCTCAGCGGACTAATGATTAGTGAGTATGAATAGCATGTACAGTATTTTATCATCGTATTACCTACATTTACAGCTGTCACTTTAAGACGTTAGCCTGGTTCACGTCAAACTTTATCTAGATATACCTGTCTTGAAACATGATACAATAATCCCCTAATTGCGTTCGATGCCAAGTTAGAGCCAGATAAAGTGACTTAATTCCTTTATCTAGCTATAATTGAGTGGTTCACATCAAACTTTTAACTTGTTAAGTGGATCTGCATATCTAGATAAAAGTTCGACGTGAACCAGGCTGTTAAGGGAAAAATCTCTAACATTATATGAAGTCAACATTAACAGATAAATCATCATTTAGCAACAAAGATATTAAATTTTAGTATCACCTTGCCTAGCAAAGTCCCTGACAAATCAGTGAGGCATACACTCTTGATATAGATAACAATATACTCCCTTACTAGAACATAAATAGGGATTAGCATCTTAAAGCTTTTTACACCTTGATACTTCTACTGAATATTCTACATATCTACAGTACGTGACCTGTACAGCTCGACATACTTTTAATCATGTTCATGCTACTACACTTGACACTTAATACATGCTCTCATTTCAGCAGTGTACTATAAGCCATGCTACTATTACTTGACACTTAATACATGCTCTCATTTCAGCAGTGTACTATAAGCCTTACTGTTAAAATGACATATGACATCATTAAAAAAAATTTATTATTCAGGGTGGCAATGGAAACACACAAAAAAAATCGGCACATCCTATTTGTACAGGACTTCTGATTGCCTACTGCTATAGTACTGTACCAGCAACTAAATCATAAGGAAGGTTTAGATTGGATTGGATTGGATTTATTGTGTGTAAATGCCAAGGGGTTCAAGTGGTGATGACTGGGCAGTAGGCCTACACCGGGAGACAATCCCCTACTCTTTTACAAGTAGAATGCGCCATTGAAACTTGCATTTAAGCCCTCCAGCTGAAACACAAGGACAGCAGCGACAGGAATTGAACCAGGGGACAAACAGTTTAGCGCACACACAGTTTAGCGGAACACCAGTTTAGCCGACTGAGCTATGCTGCACTCTCTACCTTTATAAATAAATTGTTTAAAAATAGAAATATATTAAAAAACATCAGGTGGTCATATACCTACTGAAGAGTTTTCAGTCGTATCCCACATATTAAACTATGTAGAACTGATTAATAAAACTCAATTATATGTTTATAAGAGTATGCCATAAGCCTATTGCTGGTACATTATATATACAGTAATACATACCTGAAAAATTAGGGCTATTGTCCTCCATGGAGCAAAAACAATGGTCATAATTAAATGTCTATAAAAAGAAAAGAAATTGTATGCTTATTCCAAAAGTATGCAAAGAATGTAGCTTAAACTTTGACACATTGTATGACAAAATATTGATTCAATCACAACTATTCTGTTATTGCTTTTATGTAACAAATTTTGACAGGTTCACAAGTAAAGTAATCATCCCAGAATTCATTTATTTATTATATTCATCATACCACGTTATTACTTCTTTTTTGTTGCGAAAGGTGTACCCTTAATAGGAGTTCTACAGTATTTTGCCTATCATTCTTTATATATATATAGAATAAAGTTATAACATAAGAATACAAATTTTTACCATTGTTATCAGAGTTCTTTACTTAAAATCTTGTTGGGGTGTAAAAATGTCAATGAATTCATATATTTCAGTTTATTTTATCATCCCAGAATTCATTTATTTATATTCATTTTCAATTTATCACCTATTCAGGGGATACCATGTTATTACTTTTTTTTGCGAAAGATGTACCCTTAATAGGAGTTCTACAGTATTTTGCATATATCATTCTCTATTATGTACAGAATAAAGTTATAACTTACGAATTATATGAACTATAATCAAACTAGAGTAATACATATTTGTACCATTGTTCTTTAATTAAAATTTTGTTGGGGTGTAAAAATGTCAATTAATTCATATATTTCAATTTATTTTATTAATTACAGGTCTCCCTCCAACTAAAACCACTTTTGGGACTGGGGTTTTCTCTAGCAACTTTGGTGTCATTATTTAAAGGTAAACGACATTTGTTAATTTGCGACCACAGAAAATTGGTCTCTCATTGGAAGGATGTGTAATTAAAGGACCTGTACTATACTTCAAGTCTATTACAAATAGGTATGGTAACTGGAACTGTAATAATATGACTTGAAATATTCTTTTAAGATATGCTGTATGATTCTTTGCAAGGACATTATTTAATCTCTGATGGAAAATCATAAATACAGTATATTCATCTTTGATCATTACCATTTGCAATTTGTACAGTAGCTATGTCCAGATAAAAGAAGTGCATTTCCCTTGTAAACAAGAGACAGCGTCAGAATCAAATTGTTCCGTTGACTGTAAGCTTTAAATGTTTAAATGGTGGAGGTCAGACCTAATTCAATGACATTCGATTTCAATGTTATCTCCTTTATTAAAATAAATTAAAATATCAAAAAGAATATAATATATGAATACACACCTTTTTTGACTTGCTGTTGAAAGGCAATTATTCGTTCAAATGAAGCATGAAAAAGAAACAGAATACATGAAGTTTAGAAATACTGTATAAAAATACAATGATATACAAAATACAGTAGTACTGCTAAACATACTATAAGGTAAAGTATGAATAGTCCATTAGGTAGTCCAATACAAGCTTTACAGTAAGTGCTTTAATGGGTGGTACTAGGTGGAATATAAGAAGCCAATAAGGAAGTCTTCACCTTAAGATCTAATCTTCACACCCAGCAGTGCAGGGTTCAAGGGGAGCCCAGCCATCTCCCCACCCCTAATTTTTCAAAATTATAAGAATAGTGGAGAAAAAAGAAAATTATATTAAATTTAAGTCTGAGAGTACAGTACCATAATCATAAATTTTCTTACCCTGAGACCCTCCAGCGTGAAATTCCCTCTCTGGGCCCCTTCTAATTCAAATTCCTGGATCCGCCACTGCCCACTGTTCACACATGTACATTTTATAGATATTTAGATACTTTACACCAGAGTGGAAATCTTATTTTCCTGAATTTAATGATTTCTGTCTTGCTGTACCAAACCTAATCAATTGACAAATGAAGCTGTTTTCTCCGTATCACACTATTAACAACTCCCTGGTAATATTTCCTTCATCAATGCATATTTTTCACAACTGACAAGGCTTTCAATACAAAACCTTTTACTGAAAGCATACTGATAAAGCATGTGGCCATTAATTTGAGTATGCAATGTTTTTCCAATTGATCAACTGTACAGTCCTACTAAGTACTGTAGCTTCTTTGAAAAGTGCCATGCACGTCATTTTTAGATGGGTGACTGTTATACAAATATTGACTGCTCATGAGGGGAATGGTGAAATCTATTGCCCTGAAGTGATGTGGAGACCGTAGCCTAAGATAATCTACGGTCTCCACATCATCTCGACTAGCTAGGCCGAATGAATAGATAGGCCTAGGCGATCAAAGAGTGTGTCTAGCATTCTTTGCTTATTTCATCAATTTCAACAGCACCCATCGTCTTGCAATATATTTGTTGAATATTGATAAGATATATTTAATTTTTGTTTTGGTGCTTCTGTTATCGGCTTCATCAGGAAGTAATGCTAGGCCTAGGCTAGTAATTCTTCATCTCAAAACTAGCAGCCTCCATATTTGTTTATCGTCTACTCGCTGATCCATGACACGGTCAGGGGGATAATCTCGTCGTAGAGGTCGCAGTCCCCCTTTACCTTCAGCAGCGCGATGTAGTGGGCCTAGAGTTTGCACATCGCGACAGTTCAAAAAAGTACTATTTTTTAGGGGAATAGTACTTTTTGAGGGGAATAGTACTTTCTATTGCCCCACTTCTTAACCAATCAGATGCCTAGAATCTATGTATGAGGTATATAATAAATAATATTTCATTGGCAATTTTACTACTAATTTTCCAGGATGAAGAATTAGCAGCTTGTGCTCTTTCATAACACTATACAGCTGGATAAATTATTAATTATTCGTATAAAATTATTAAATTAGGATTTTCATGGAGGCTTTATACTGTAGGTTAAAGCAATCTTTAGCTCTGCATTAAACCTGGGCTTTTGCTGGGGAAACCCTATTATGTAAAATTTATTTTAAAAAAAAAAGAGGTAGGTTTATATTCGAGGTAGGCTTACTGTATACCTGAGGAACTAAACAGTACACTTCTTTTTTCTTTTTTTTTTATAAGAACACTGAGGCTGAATTTGATTAAAACTTAAAAACAAAATAAAAACCAATTCAGGCTGAGGTAAAATGTCAAATGAGGTTTTTAATTTTTTATGTAATAAACTCTATAATACAGTACAGTAATATACTGTTATACAATAACAATTTTAAGAACATTTTTTAGCCTGATATCGGCATGAAAAAAACATAACATTGAGCCTGGGGAAAATTTGATTGGTTCACAAAGAGTGGTATTTTAACTAAACTGTTGTATGACTGACACCTAACCTTGTAGGTCTGCCACTTTCGGGTTCAGTACTAAACACCCATAGATTAAGGGGACTTCGACTGAGAGGCTTATTATTATAGTCTATTGTAATTTTTAAAATAAAGCAAACTGTGTATTCTTGCAAAATACTGCCACAGTACTGTACTTCAAATGCTTCAGTCTTTTCAGTATACTGTAGGCCTACTATTCAATTTTGTGGCCTGTAAATCAGGCGTCTGAATACTAATGCCTACAGCGGCTATTTGCTCTGACAACTGTCTACGGCCTCGTTTCTTTCATGAACTTCAAACATGTAATTCCTGCTATTGAGTTTAATTAAGGTGCATGAGGACTGTGGCTTAAATAACCAGGCTGTTATTTCTGGTTGACTGATATGCAAATATAACATGACTACTATGTGCTTTGGTTTTTTTTATTTGGCCTAGAGCATACAATTTCAGCAGTGTATTCCTACACTATAGAATCTAAAATCGTTGCCTCTTACACACCCCTCTTAATATAATGAAAAGTCTTATTTCATTTACTGGTATCCATATTCGTATGTTCGTTCAAAAAAAAAAAAAAAAAAAAAAACAATTATCTAAAAAAAAAAAAAAAAAAAAAAACAATTATCTACAATAATGTATGAAAGAAAAAATAAATTGCAATAATCAAGGAAAAAGGAAATTTCACAAACGTTTAATTGTCATTCGCATACAGAAATTAGGTTTGCTCACATAAACCTGATGAGAACACAAACGTCACCATTGTCCATGGATTCTCATACTTTGTTAATCGTGATTGAGCAATCACTGTCCCTGAATGCCAACTCAACAGACTCCGACGCTACAGTATCCCAACATTTTTCTCATGATGTGGTAAATTTAATTGAAGTTCCATATTTTTTAATGGTTCTCTTGATTTTGTATAATTTTTTTCATCAGGTAATAATATGAGATTTATTGTATACATGATTGTAACTATCATTTTGAATGTTTTGTTGTGCAAAATGCACAGTTTATTCCAATTACTGTACAGTATAATAGAATTATTAACAAATGATAAAATAATAATAAAAGACCACAATAAATGTCGAAACAAGAAGAAACATTTCTCGTTATGTTTGACCTTTATACAAAACAAGATTTGAAAAGATAAATATAAGGATCAAATGAAACATTCAGATTTTCTTTTTGATATTTATACTTATACTTTTAATCTATAGACTTCTATGTGCATGTATGAGGCAATTATAAGCATGCTGTAATTTGGACAATACATTTTTTAGATTAGAATATGAATAGGTTCCAATGTATTAAAAAGTGCACAGGTAGGACTATAAATTTCATATATTCTATCCTCCCAAAAAACCTACAGAGGCCTTATTAGTACATTAAAAATAAATGATGAAAAGAAAAAGGAAGTTTTAATACAATAGTTTAACTGTGTCAATCAATCAATCAATCAACCAATAGAACTTCTAATGACAAAATAAATATGTCAAGTTTAATTTAGGTAGCACGGAAGGTGAAGATTTAATTATGAAAATGCAACATATCAAAGGTCTTAAATGAATCTACTGGATGCCATGTTGTTGACTGATATTCTATCCTGTATTGAAATGCTACCACAAATTAATTTGTTGCCTGGAAGCCATTTACTCCACATCTAATACCACAGTGATTATACCAAAGCCACAGGGACCAATTTACCTGCCACAACTAATCATAAGACATCACTGAGTAGGCCTACTGTACAAACTTTTGAGATCAAAAGAAAGAACTGAATACTTTAGTGGCAGATTCAAGAGGAGAGAGGGGGATGAGCTGGCCAAGCCCCCTCTCCCTCCCTCCTAAATTTTTCCAAAATTATTTTTTAAAATGGAGAAAAGTGGAAAATATCAATAAAATTTAGGTCTGAGAGTGCCTCCGGCCATGAGGTGCCATAATCATAAATTTTATTACCTCAACCCCAACCATGGTGGGGCTGAGGTTGTCTGTGAAAGTCCCTCCCTGGACCCCCTCTATTTCAAATTCCTGTATCCGCTACTAATCTAATTGAAAATTAAACATGGTATGATAAACACAACACATCTAGTACTGTGTTTGTTTATTTCTGGAGAATGTTATATAAATTTCTGTTAGAAATATTTTTTGTCAAATCAAACAATAGTGTATGATCACATGATGACTATAAAAAAAATGTTTATCAGTGTTTTGAAGACATGATATATACTTACTCATTATACTCTTCGTGCCCAAAAAAAATAGCGACCTTTATGAATATTCATCAAGGTCAACAATCACGTAGCACAAATGGACATGAATTTTTAATTCATTTAATTTATTTATTTAATAAACAAAATAATTATGCTGGGAAAATTTTTTAATTATATTCAATAACAACTATATTAATGATTAAGTTATTTTGGCAACATTGTAAAATATCAAACAGATATCGGACTGAAAAATGCCATGTGCCTAATCTAGGCATAGGAAGTCAGATCACGTTCAATAAATTTTTTTTAATTACTGCATTCAATTTTTCATACCATTATAATTACTTTCAAATTCCCAAGGTCATACAGAATCAAATCTGAAATATGTCTACATTAAATCTATCCATTCAATCAATACACAGCTTGGCCTTAAACACAAAATAATGTACTACCTGTATCTGTATTTAGACACAACAATACATCATCTACAACAATTCAGACAGAACATCAACTTTAAGCATACAATATATCCGACTAATTATCAGGTTATGAAATCTATTAGAACTCAACTACTGCTGCCAAGACTAACATATAACCCTGTGGAAAGGATGGGCACAAGACTATTTTTGAGATTGACAAAAGACAATGAAAGAGATTGGCACATGATGATGACAGATTGGCACAAGCCTATAAAAGAGATTGCCATAAGAATATAAAAAAAATTATAAAGGTCAAAACTTCCAACTATTCTTCAGGTTGACACAAGACAATGAAAGAGATTGGCAGATGATGATGACAGAGAGATTGGCACAGGAGGAAGACAGATTGGCACAAGCGTGTCAACGATACACTCATGACTGAAAGAGATTGTAAGGTGGAAACGTTGAATCATGGTGTATCTCTCCTTATTCAGAGAAACTTTCATTCTGTAATCAGTGGATCTGTTGGAGATTGGTAGAAGAGTGTGTGAATCAGAGATTGGGACAATACTGTAAAAGAGATGGCAAAGCTTGAAACGTCCAATCATGGTGTCTCGCACAATATTTGGAGCAACTTTAAACATAACCAATGCATCTGTTGAAGATTGGTGCAAGACTATTAGTGTTAGAAAATCGAGAATGATGCCCCAAGACATGCCTTCTTTAAAATACTGTGATAAACCTTGAAAACATAATAATTGAATTAGTGTCTTTTCTATTTACAATTATATTTCATAATATTTTTATATTTTTTGTTTACAGGTGATGATTGATTATCACTGTTGGTTTGTTAAATAAAGCTAAAACAGAATTATATTAAATACTGTTTACATATTCAATACATTATTACTGAATGAAAAAAAATCATTATAAAATAATAATATTCTGACATTAATCTCACATTTATCTCATAAATATTCATATTATATACTGTATCTCATTTTTAATGAATGTTCATTTTAGAATATTGGTGATTTAATTTTAGGAAGCTAGATTATTTAAATTCAAATAGTAGGAATTTACATAATAAGAGAATAATATTGAATACATACATATAGTATTCTTTAAGTTACTTAGTTGATAAATCTTTAGATGCTGGAAGGTCTCAATTATTGGGTTACAGGAGGGCATAACTTTATCAATGTTACCATGATCAATTTTAAATATTATACCCTGCAATAATATTATAAATTAAAATATTATTTCTTGTTTCATAACCATATTATATCCTAATATTAATCTATTTTTATTTTATGAAATAAAAAATTAATTTGAATATTGACATGAAACTAAAAAACAGTAAAAAATTAATTGTGTAAGGTTACTGCAATTTTTAAATTATTAAATAATTGTATATTATGAGATGGTAAATCTTAGAAAAATCTTTGTAATTGCACAAGGGCATCCAAGCTTAACAAATCAACAATTTCGTGCCTAATCTGATTAGAAATGTACATGCCAATTACTAATCAACAACAAAATCCATATCAAAACTCAGTGAACCCATGATGCTTAGCCAGCTTGAATATTCATAATTCAATATTATTACTACCACTACTGCATTGATTTTTGATGACTCATGGTTCTGTAGACTTGAAAACCTCCAAGTGGTTTGTATTTTACAGACTTCTAGATGTACATATAACAAGACATAATGTTCCATAATGCACTTGTCAATTGTAGTCTGGAACTATCCATACTTCTCAGATTAAATATGTCACAACAAGTTACTATACTGTAGGCCTAAAGTATGTAATACACATTGTACTACTATACTGTATTTTAGAACTACATTAGCTACTAAATGATGCCTTTCTCAAATAAGCGCTGCAGTAGAACTCTAGAAAAAGCAACATGATGTTTATTGGATTATAAAATAAGCATTATAATAGGACTACAGTACAGTGTTGTCCAATAGATCCATCTTTCTACAGATTTAAAAATAGTGATCAAGTGTTTTAGTTGTATCAGATAGGACTACTGTACCATAACTCTAGGGGCCTATTCTTAAAAATGTTATATGTAACACAAAAAATATATTTTATTTTCTCATCCGGCAAGATGTTTTTGGTGAACTTTGCTTTCTTCAGCTAATAGACTTCAACAGTGATTGAGTTGGCTTTCTGACAATCCTTGGTAAATTTAATTTACCATATTTTTGAAATTTTATAAACTGAGTGAGAATTTCAGAAACATTTATTCAACTTACTATTTACAGTAGTACTGTAGGCCTCATGTTTTGTTAGATGTAAATATTGAAAGTCATAAAAATGTATGTATCTGCTTATCAAATTCTTTAAAAGAAATCATGATTTGGCTGGTACTGAAATAACACAAAATTTTAAACAACCATTTTTTTTTTATTTCACATTAATCTTTTTTTTAAAATACTAGACATACCATGTGGCCAATTCAGGTCTCGTGATGATGAAACTCAATGGTTCACAATCAATCAATTTTACACAATTTGCATCACAATGTACACACAGATGTATAGACAGTAAACAAAGAGAATATAAGTGGACATAACACGCACAACTGCTAATAATATACTGGAGATATACACACCCCATCAAAAAGTCTCATCCTACTTATCATGATCTAAAATGGTTTATCACTCATGCAACACCAGTAGCCAACTCTAAGACTGCTGAATTTATAAGTGCTAATACTTATTTAAAGATTTTTTTTTCCTAATTTCACAAGATCATAAAAATAGAAAATCATAATTTTTGTACAAATGTATTTATTTTAATGAATATTTACTTGTAATATTGCTGATGAAATAAATGTGATTGATTATTTTATTCTGTTTACACAATGTCTACAATTGTCCACATTTTTGTATATCTTGGTAAATCAGGCCTGACGTTACCATCAATATTGATGAGAGGCGGACACAATATACGCCATGAAATACTCACACCTAGCACTGAAACATAGCGTGAGCCACTTCACAAACTGTCAACAGTGCAAGCTGTGGTAACTAAGCATGGCCAGCCAAGATTGGTCAGTGTGCGGTTCAAAACCTCAACGAGGTTCAGAACCTGAATGGAAATTGATGCGCCAGTCTTCCCCGAAGATAATTTTCTTCTCTATTGAAATCACATCACCATCTTGTCAAAATCACCATTAACCATTTCTATTCTATTACATTTTACCAATATGTTCATAATAATTGTAATCACCTACATTTTTAATATCATACTGAAAACTATAAAATAAAATCTATCACTCCATCCCAAGCTAGTATGTCATAATCTTAATGTAAGTTTGAGACCACGACAAGCAGTTTAAAGCTCTGTCAAGATTATCAAATTTCCTTTGACTAAAAACTATTGTATGCCCACATATAGTTAATGATGTGCCTATATATAGTAATGATATGATGTCACCATGACCATATTTAGGCATGTCACATGTTTTTCTCCAATAAAATTTGATAGTGTGGACAGGGCTTTAGTTGTATTTCAGTTCAAATTTAATTATTACAGTCAACACCATGACTGTAATAATTCCCAAGTCGTTCTGACAGCCTCATACTGTACGTGTTGATTTTTTTTTTTTTAAACAAATTTATATTGAATAATTTGACAATAAAAGCCAACGTGCTTTACGATTGATACTTTATGACTCCCAAGAAAATATTGATGACGACAATTATCCAGGAAGTAATTTGGAAAGTGAAAGTGAGGTAAACAGTGTAGTTTCTAGCCCTAGGCTAGGCCAATCACGATAGTGCTAGTGCCAGCAGTGGTAGTGATGATAGTTGTGCGTCGGGTTGATGGATGGCTATGGTAGCGGTACAGGGCCTGGGAGGTGGTGGTGATGATTGTAATAAAAAAAAAAAAGCATATTTTGTTGATATAACTCAGGGTGAGGGTGCCGCAAGATGTAAATAATGCAGGGTTCAAAGGGTTAAGCTCTGAAATTATTTAATTTCATTTGACAAAACTGAAAAAGTTAAAACCAGTAACCACTTGTTGTTTGACATTCTGGAATCTACAATTCGTTTCCTCATTCACACAAAGGGACAACGTAAATATACAGTAATATAGAGGTCTCTAGAATTACAGGAACTGTCAGCTACCTTGCCAGGGACAGTACATACTGTACAGTCAAATGATACTTTGTACATAAACAAATTTACAATGTCTAAACATGATAAAATCTAAAGAGCAGTGCCATAAACTATGGTGCGATGTACTGTATTCAGCCAATAGTTGGCAACTTGCAGTATGTAACTAATGTACCTTTATCAGTAGGCCTAACTCTTTACCAGAAACATAAAGCATGAAGAACTACCACATATTATTATTAATTAAGTACTGATATTATTGTTTTTCTCACATTGGTATACAGTAGGCTTAAAGTCAGGGTGTGTTTTTTCCTACAGTAAGAGACAACATTTTCAATGTACTGTAACAGAAGTTGATCATTTTTTTAAAAATATTTTTGGAATATATATTTGTCTATGTTTTGATCTATCTAATCTATCTCATGAATATCTTGAAAGTTATCAAATACAGACTGACATAGTATTGAGTTGAATCTCACAATATTTGTGGCGAAGACAAGCCAAACCAGTCACTCGTCGCAAAAATCGATTTTGAGTTATTAATACAGTGTTAGATAGTAAAATAATAGCTATAAAATGGTAAAAAAATCATTCAAATTGGACATTTCCTTATGAAGTTAAAAGCGTTTAACCACACAGCTGTTTAAAGAACAATACTGTACAGTATATGAGAAATATAGCCGTCAAAGTTTATGATTTCAGGCATTTCTCATGCAGAAACTATCTTTGAATCCTTAAAAAGTATTGTTTTAACATTGAAAATGGGGAAAATAACAGCATAGAATGATGTGTAGATATATAAAGGTTAGTTTAGTACAATAAAATAGATTTATAAAAATTTGACATTCCAGCATGTTTTAGCCATTTTCTCTGAAACACGATTTGCGACGAGTGACTGGTTTGGCTTGTCTTTGCCACATTTACTTTTTTCTGTTGTTACATTTAGTTTTGTTTTATCCAAGTGTACCAATGAATCTTACCATCACTCTTTACTGTATCCGCTGAAGGATTAATATCGCCAAATAAAAATAAAGAAAACCCTCAAAAACGAAGAAAAAAGTTTAGAATCCTCAAATTTACTGGTGGCAGAAATTTCAGGGTATGGTATGCAAAGATTTATATAATTTAAACACACATATTAATTTGTTTCTAAATCTAATTCACATGAAAGTTAATATTTTAAATACTGTACAAATTAAACAATTCCATTTTTTTTAAATATATAATTTATAAAACTTAAATTACCTTAATTGCAGTGGCAGCTGTAGGATATATTTCTGGGGGGAGCTAAGCTGTCCAACATGAGGGGCTGAGTGAGATAACGGAGCGCTGTAGGTCCGAGCTGGGGTTTGGTTTGGGAGGGGGATGTCCCCATCAAAATGAGATTTTTTTTAGGGACCTCTGGATGGCTGGAAATGGCACTCTCAGAATGTGACAGACATGTGTTGGCATGGCATAGGCATATTTATTTTTTGTCTGACTGCCCGACGAGCTCTGTCCAGTGGAAGGCTTGACCTGTCTGATGGGAGGCTTAAGCCCCCTGTTCCCCGCTGGCACTGCCACTGCTTAATTGACTATTTTAGGCCTCTGATACTAAATTTGTTTTTAAAATATATTATTACTAATGAAATGGAGCAAAATGATGCTGGAATTACACTGAGCCCATAACCAGATTGTAAGGATGCCCTACAATACTTCATTACAGTCATTCCACTTTACTGTAATTAATTGCTGGTACAAACTACGAACAACTATCAATGTCAATAATTATTTTAGAGATAATTCACTCTATGGATGGGTATTGAAGATACTGTAATCCCACCATAGTCCTGGATGTCTGTGATTAATATGGTATTTTGTTAGATCTTTATGGCCAGATACAGAGTCAAATACCCAGGTTTCACATCACAATATACCCAGTAGATATTTACAATAGATTGCCAAATTATAAGTGACTATAATTTAGAACTTAAATGTGAACCAGTACTCAGGATATTTTAACAGGCTCCAAGTTTGTAGATTGAATCAATTTGAAAAGGATGGCCACTCAAACATGAAAAAGAATGTAATGTAGAGTGAAATAAAAATGCAACAATAGGACTAGTGGTTATCTACAATATTTAGGCTTGTTCTTACGGGCCGAATAACATCACTCGCATGCCAGAAATGGCCCCTGGGCTGCCAGTTGAGAACCCCTGGTCTAGGTTAGAATATGTGGCAAAGACAAACCAGAACCAGTTATTCGTCCCAAATCGTGTTTCAGAGATAATGGCCTAAATACTGGAATGTCAATATTTTTTAAATATATTTTATTTCACTAAACTAACCATTTTATCATGCTATACATCATGCTATGTTGTTTTTTTTTCCCATTTTCAATGTTAAAACAATAATTCTTAAACAATTTGATGATGCTGCCTGAGAAATGTCCGAAAACATAAAATTTGAAGGCTGATTTCTCAAATATTGTTAGCTGTATGTTTAAACTCATGTAACTTCATAAAGGAAATGATTTACATGATTCTTTACAATTTTATAGCTCTCATTTTACTGTTTAACCCTGTATAATAACTAAAAATCAATTTTTTGCGAGGAGTGACTGGTTTGGCTTGTCTTTGCCACAGGTACTGTAATAGGCCAAGATATAAACCATCCAAAATTTAAGATCGCAAATAAACCAATCGTGTTCTATTCCAGTTCCTGTTTGGTCACGCTTGATTGACTACTAATATTAATCGAGACAATATAGACATGCTGTAGTTTGAAAGCATCTTTATTAGATTACCTTCATATTTCATTACTATAGTAATCCGGTTTTCTGAACATAGTGTAAGTCGGAAGTGAACCAGGTTGAGTCTAGAAGATAATCAAATTTCAACCCTTTGAAAGCAGATAATACAATCATTAATTATCTGGACTTCCACTTGAATGAGATACAATACAATCCAGATAAACAACCAAGTGAATTCCCAAACTCAAATGATACTGTAGAATCTGTTTTTACATGCTTTTTAGTAGCAGACCCAGGAGAAATATTCCCAGTTGGATTAGCGAAACTGTATTCCTAATTAGTCTGTTGCTCGATGGTAATCCTTGGTGAATGTTCATATTTCTCTACTGATGGATTTCCCTATCAATTGCCAGGCCTATTATCCAGGAAATTCATGACGGCATCCACATTTATTTTTCTGTTGTCATTGGTTTACTGTAGGCCTACTGTAATCATCCCATCTTCAATGCTAAATGTACTACTGTACTGGTTAAAAACTATCTGCCTATTATAGCCATAATATGTAGGCCTATGTTTCTCGTTCTTTCTTACTTTTCGACATTCAATGCTTTTTTTTCTTGTCTAAGCCATTTGAGTTTATAAATAAGAATACAAGGATAGCAATAATAAAAAGAACTCGTTTAGGAATCATCCTAAACCTGTGCACAACAATGGCCTGTCACTAAACCTGGACAGAGCGATCCACATGCTACGTCATCACAAATCTAGTTCAGAGCATGTACAACAAGCATTAACGAGATTCGCAATTTCAAAATGGATCATATTATGTAACTGAGTACTGTATGATAAAATCAGTCGTCATATTATATAAAATTGGTAAACTTCTCCTTTCTCCTGGTTCACTTAGAATTTTATAAGAATGTGTTTCTTTTTTGGGGGAGGAGATCTAATTAATAGGAATGGATTAATTCATAGCAACATGACATATAGCTTACCGGTCTTTCCCAGAGAATGGTAATAAATATGTGGTATTTCCTTCCATCTCCACACAACATTTTGTTCCAAGGCTTATCTCTGCAAAAAAGTAAATAAATAATATCTCAAAACAATTGAAATGCTTTGAATAACTCATGAATATTTGTTGTGAACTTTGAATGAAACTGCCTTGAGTAGACAGGGTCTAAAGTATCCTGTATATTGCGGGAATGACCCAGGTGGTCTCCAGAATCACACCTCCTGCATATTCATGCATTTGCATGTTTTTACTACTTTATTATCAATTGTCTTACAGTCTGTTCCGGTGGGTACCACACTGTGATGCAAAATTAAATTAAATGTGTTAAGAAAGCTTTTCAACTAATACCCATTTCACACTGATGCTATTTTGCAAATATTAACAACTTGTAACAAGTTGTAACCAGGTTTGGATGAGTGTGAAACAAATCCTTGTAAAACTTTCCGAGATTTCACAGGGGTCCCCTGAGTTATCTCGGAACAAAAACAGACCATCGCGAGGCCTGTTTTTTTCCTGAAATCTTCCGAGTTGTTGTTGCGCATGCGTCATGTCCATATTTTGACCTTTTCGCGGGCTGTGTTTTTTTTTTATCAGTTCGAACGAATGGCGGCAGCGATAGAAAACGTATCAACATTACTACCATTTGTTAATAGGCCTAGACCTAAAATTTAAAAAAATCTTGCTAAATTTCAAATGTCTGATGTAGAAACAATCACGAGGCTTCGTAAAATACGCCGACAGTGAATCATTATGATGCTTGTCGCACTGATTGCCTCTAACAACAATGGTGAGCTACCGGCCGGCGGCCCGACTGCGCCTAGCTAGCCTAGGCCTATCTTTCTCGCCAGCTCGACTACAGCAAGCGAGCTACAGTAGGAGTTGAATTCGTTTTACTCTCCGAAGGCTAAGGACCATGGAATAATTATAATCTTGTTAATTCGGTACCAGGCCTAGTTTAGTAGTTGATATGTAATTCGGACAACCTACAACTATCCTAGGCCTACTAGTACTACCCTAGGCCTCTAGGCCTAGTCATTATTCTTCCGAGTTTTCCCGAGATTTCTCATGGTTTGAAAGTGCATGTGTGAAACGAACCAAAAATCTCGGAATATCAAACTTGTTACAACTTAATAATAACAACTAATAATAATTGTTAAAAATTGTAATATTTTCTCTTAGTGTGAAATGGGTATAAGTCTTCCAGATGTCATTTCTTCCAACTTGGGTGAGGTCAAAAGCTATTACACGAATCACTTTTGAGGTAGGTATTGAACATCAAGGCAGTGGCTAGAAATATACAGTAATACCGTACTGTAGGCCTATGCTATCTTGGTAATGGTACAGTACATGTAAGTGTTCCTAGTGATTACCGAGACAGCATACAGTACCATACGCTATCTTACACATCAATAGGTGTTTCACTCTTCAGAGTTGCCATACTCATATTATGTGAATAACCAGTGGATACATTGGTTAATACGTGTGTACAGTAGTTATTTTTTTTTTGTTTCACATCAAGCGAATTAAATTGTCCCTATCAATCATTTACAAGAGGCCTACTCTGGTGGAACGCAATTTTGTATTTTTTCACATTTAAAACATTTTTTTAAAAATCCCCGCCCTGTCTCTTATACACATCTAGATGTGTATAAGAGACAGCCCCCGACGAGGGGTCAGATTTCCCCGACGAAAGCAAAGTGGGCATGGTCAAGCTTCGATTAAAAGGCTTCGAAATTGGTACGGGGGGGGCGATGCCCCCAAAAATTTTGACAATTTAGGGGTTTCAAAGGCTTGTTTAATCGATTTTAGAGTCTACTAATATGTAGAAAATATATATAATTTTTTTTTCTCCCTGACGAATTGTGCTTTTTCTCCCCGACGGGGGGAGGGGGACCAACTCTCCCCGACGGCAACAATACGATAAAATGTATAAAATAATATATAAAATATAAAAAAAGACACATTTTGTGTGAAGACACCTCACATTTATCTTACTGCCAAAAACTGACAGACAGTGTACAGTATTTGAAGATGATTGAGTTATAAAGATTATCCATCATGCTGTGCCACAGACCAAAACCAACAATGGCAGTGACTGACAAGATAATTTGCCCATCGTCAGCTGATGATAGGCCTACACAAAACGCCAGAATGAAGAATCGCACATTTAGCAGAAAATTACAGGTGATCAAACACCGTGTTTGCTTATATGTGTGATTTGTAGTTTTGTATGTAAGGGCGAGCAGAGAAAGATCTACAGTATGGTAGACAAAAAGTAAACATCCACATGGTGGTACGATCGCACCGTGGGAACTGGTTTTAATAAGTGAGTGTTCATAACAATGTCAATAGCCTACCTCGTCTGCTGAAAGGCCTAACACGGACCGCTACTTTCACTTTAGATTTCGAAGACATTGTTGCGTATAATAAATAGCTAAGTACATGAAAACTAAATCATTGTTCTTAAAGTATATTTAGCATCCAAGAGTTTTCCATGTTTGTAATTCCGGTAACAGTTACATCCACAAAACACCTTGCAGTCTGTATCTTTTATCACCAGCGTATTCCTTAATCCTATCTGTTGTGTGGTACTGTACTGCCAGTCCTATCGACCAATCGTAGAGTGTATACGTACTAATAAAGAGGGCGCAAATCATATACAATTATTGTTCAACTTTATTTTTAACCTGTCTTCTTCTTATTTTACGACTTAATTACTTAATTACGCTAAATTGTTTACTGTATATTCTGTCTCTTATACACATCTAGATGTGTATAAGAGACAGCTGTGATGCAAAATTAAATTAAATGTGTTAAGAAAGCTTTTCAACTAATACCCATTTCACACTGATGCTATTTTGCAAATATTAACAACTTGTAACAAGTTGTAACCAGGTTTGGATGAGTGTGAAACAAATCCTTGTAAAACTTTCCGAGATTTCACAGGGGTCCCCTGAGTTATCTCGGAACAAAAACAGACCATCGCGAGGCCTGTTTTTTTCCTGAAATCTTCCGAGTTGTTGTTGCGCATGCGTCATGTCCATATTTTGACCTTTTCGCAGGCCGTGTTTTTTTGTTTAGTTCGAACGAATGGCAGCAGCGATGGAAAACGTATCAACATTACTACCATTTGTTAATAGGCCTAGACCTAAAATCAAAAGAAATCTCGCTAAATTTCACATGTCTGATGTAGAAACAATCACGAGGCTTCGTAAAATACCTTAACTTTCAAATTTTGAAAAAAATTATGGAGGGTGGGCCGTCCGCCTGGGCCCCCTTGAATCTGTCACTCATCATAAAATCTGTCTCTTATACACATCTGGAGGGGGAGTGCGGATATGCTTTTTAATGTATTTATATAACAAATATAGTAGTTATGACAATATATATATATGACGATATTCTGCTAGGCCTACGTATTATCGGCGAAGCTCCGGTTTCAGATCTGATAATCAGATCATACCATTTTCAATGGGTCATGCAAGTGCATGGTAGAAGCATCTGTAATAGTCATATTTGTAGACTGTTAAAAAAATGTTTAAAGTAGTATGAGCCTGCACCTACAACTTTATCTACATTCACACAAACTATATATACCCCTATTATATACATTTAGCACACTTCAACGACCAACTGGACGATCAAACTCATCCTAATCATGGAGTTATAAAATTAAAATATCCATGAAAAACTCCATGTACTTAATGTATTAAATATTGTTGGAATAATTTTTTTTTTAAATCATTATCATCACCATTTGTATAGGCCCCTATTGATTTAATGTAGCAACATTATGACCAAATTATAAAACGAAACTCAAACATTGCCTACTGAGAAAAACACCTTTAATAGCCGATGATCTCTGCTCTGCTCTATCTACTGCTTATTATTAACCGTAAAACATCGAATAGAAGCCCAATTGGGTTAAACTCGAGAAGACGCCCATCTCGAATTAAAGCGCCCCTCTTAGGTTTGCAAAAGTAGCCTCGAAAAGAAGCCCATGGGCTTCAATTCGAGGTTTTACGGTATAGGCCTAATTTTATGTCCCTCTTACCACAGCAGATATTCGTCCTCAGATTTGTATTCGTTCGCCAGTTAAACTATTATATAGGCCTATGTCTGGTTTTGTAATTTGGGGGCCATTCACAATTATCAACAATTTCACAAGTTTACAAACAGTATGCTAGGGGAAGGGAGGAAGAAAGAATTGTTACACTTTATGCATGAAAATGTTGATTCAAAATAACATAAAATACTTAAAATAATAGATTTTCAAGACCAATATAATGTAACCACCATGTTGAAATACATTTTTATGATAATCAAGTACAGTAGGCCTACTTTTGTTGCTGATCAGCATTTTGTTATGAGGGCCCTACATTTTCAGAGAGGAGGGAGGGGTAAAGAAAAAAAATGTACAAGTCTTGCGAAAATGTTAATAGTTGTGAACAGCCCCTCAGGGAAAGCTCTTATAAGGAAAAGTTCATTATTCAGTTGAATCATCTGATATGTTACACAACGACCAGTGCTTTTGTTTGTTTCTATAAATTTGTTTGTTGATGGAATAAATACAATTACAAATAATAATTATAAAATAAGTAGGCCTACTGTATGCGTTGTATGATGGAGTTTCAATCCTCTGTGCAAGGCACTTTATCTGCATTACCCAGTTGTTATCAATGAGTACCAGTAAAAGCTGGGAGTAACTGCAGTGGACCAGCATCCGCCCAGGGGGAGCAGCACACTCTCATCCGCTTCATGCTATAGAAACTGGGGATAAGCCCCAACCTTATGAGCCCTAGTGGCTCGGAAATTATTTATTTATTTATTTTATTTTTACTTCCACAAATAATATTCAGACAAAAGACCATATAAATGTTACACTAAATTCGTATTTAAAATTCTTAAAACATTTGCAACAACACATAAACTTGCATGATTTATAATAACATTTCTGGTTTGCTGAGTACATTAAATTAAATTGATTTTTAGAACTTATACCGAAAAACTGAAGAAAGACTGAATATTCTAAAACCTACATTGTGAGAACAGTCAGTTCTCATGACAGTTGATTGAGTGCTTCTGTAGACATCATTTCCCGATAGTTGCTAACACTGGTTGAAAGTATTTTTTACTTATGTATAAGTTACAAGGGCGTCTATCCGTTGTAGAAAGTTGGGGGACGAGTTAAGAAATGCTGATGTAAGAAAATTTATGATTATGGCACCTCTAGTTGGCCGGAAATGGACTCTCAGCCTTAAATTTAAATAATATTTTAGTTTTTCTAAACTTTCAAATTTTGAAAAAAATTATGGAGGGTGGGCCGTCCGCCTGGGCCCCCTTGAATCTGTCACTCATCATAAAATGGTTTTCAATTTATCCTGGTAATCATAATCATGCCCGCTTATATATTTCGTGCAAACTAACATTCATAAAACATACTATACTGCTGAGCTTGTGACGTTATAATCGAACTATGAAAATCAAGTAAGATAAACCATGTTCCTTCTCGGATAAACTTCAAACACTATTTTAAAATCAATCAAAAAGGTTTTCCTTTTCTCCTCTTGTATTTGCGACTACACTATTGTTAGTGGAAATACTACTGTCTAACTTACGATCAAACAGACAGACTAGAAAGATAGGAAGCACACACAACATTCTATAGTCAGCATTTTTATTTCACAAACATAAAGATGATTTCCTTATCATGACGTCATTGCGAGAATGCGTCAACGTAATAATAATATTTAATTTGTTTTCTACAATTAAATCCTTAGTTCTTTTCTTAAAATGTGTTGTATTTTTCATCAATTTGCGTCCGTTT
>NW_022701640.1:0-527 GCF_011630105.1 Anneissia japonica
AAAAAGTTGAGTCAAAATTCAATTTTTTTTTGTTAGGCAAAGTGAGATAGGCTGAAACAAACTCTATTCCATTGAAAGTTTGAAGTTTTTCGGAAAAGTACTCCAAATATGGCGGAAAGTCAAAAATTTGCACTAAGTGCTCAACTCGGCGAGATATGCACTTTTGTGCAAAAAGTGACAATGTTAAGAAGTTGAGTCAAAATATATTTTTTTTTTGTTAGGCAAAGTGAGATAGGCTGAAACAAACACTATTCCATTGAAAGTTTTAAGTTTTTCGGAAAAGTACTCGAAATATGGCGGAAAGTCAAAAATTTGCACTAAGTGCTCAACTCGGCGAGATAAGCACTTTTGTGCAAAAAGTGACAATGTTAAAAAGTGAAGTCAAAATATAATTTTTTTTTGTTAGGCAAAGTGAGATTGGCTGAAACAAACACTATTCCATTGAAAGTTTGAAGTTTTTCTGAAAGTACTCGAAATATGGTGGAAAGTCTAAAATTTGCACTAAGTGCTCAAATCGGCGAGATAAG
>NW_022701641.1:0-868 GCF_011630105.1 Anneissia japonica
CAGTTTTGAGCATTTTCTTACTAACTGCTTCTTTGAAATTGATCCGTAAATTAAAATTTGTAATGCGCTTCATCTAGTTCAATGTTCTTGTTTGGGAAAAATGTGTTTATAATCTCTACTTGAAATAATAATAATAATTCAAATTTGGAGGAAAAGAATTATTCGGAATAAAGATATCAGGAGCCTGTGTACAGCACCACATGGGCTTGGCCAAAAATTTTACACACAATAATTCTGTCCACCTACTTCTGTCCAAAACTTTTCGACGTATGCCAGCGTATGGTTCGTGCGTTCTGCATACCCGGGCCATACGTTGTAGGTAACTTAAGCGATCGTTGACACACATTACTTGTAAGTTACTCAAAAGTCAAAACGTATTTCTAACCTATGAGTAACGTGCTTCGTTACATAATTTACTAATACGTTATTTATACGTCCAATACGTTATGAATTCGCTATGAATGTGCCCAAAGTTAAAAAAAAAAGCATCGATAGTTCAGCATATGCCAATGTTTTACAGAAATTTTGATACGTTTGGCATACGCTGTCTAAATCGTCAAGGTGTGACAGGGCCATTATAAAGATAGTGAATATGTGTATTTTGTTTAGTTTCTTCTGCTGTACGCTTTACATCTGTAAATTGAGGATGGTGCTGCCAGGTGGAAACAAGCACTATTATTATTATTATTAATCTGTGTGCTGTTTGAATTAATTTTGTCATTTTTTAGGTGGAAGTTAACATAATGAAGAGTCCTGAAGCTAAACGTATCATCCGCAATTATAACAGAATGGCATCTGTTCTGATGGAGTTTGAGTTGCTGTATCACAGAGCGTGGGTGAAACAGGTTGATGTTGTAAAGACAGGTAC
>NW_022701642.1:0-551 GCF_011630105.1 Anneissia japonica
TCACTTTAATGACGTCATCATGGTAAAAATTAATGTTTTTTTTCTAACCTCTCCCCCACTTCTTTATTTCTTTTTGACGACCCGGCATGACTTGATATTATCCTTCTTAGTATGAAAATCCTGGCTACAGTATTTTTCTATGTTTCACTTTTAAGCGCTGCGAGATTATTTTGCCTGACAAGCAGATCAACAAACTAGTCCTCAGTGACAAGTTCAAATCTAGTTAGAGCAAATAAGTAGATATGATGGGGTTTCGAACATAGTTGCAGGACCATTGACCCTAAAAATACCATCTTACCTTGATCGACCTGATAACCCCTTGACCCCATTAATTATGCAATTTATACCAGTATACAGATACATATATCAGTGTGAGTAGAAAGTATAAACTCTGTTTTTCAACTCTTTATGTGTGAACTAATTTTTCAAAATAAACAGATTTTAATGCATTCTGGATATCAGGTCGAAGTCCAAGTCACAAATACCGACTTATTTGAGATTTGAACTTTGACCTGATATTTAGAATACATTAACATCTGTAAATGTATCAT
>NW_022701643.1:0-2202 GCF_011630105.1 Anneissia japonica
CAGCGAGAGTTTCGAACCCCCGACCCCGAGGTTGGGAGTCCAAGCCACAACCGATGCGCCAACCAACCAGTCTGGATGTCAGCTGGAGAACAGGGCAGAAATTGTACCAACGGTTAAACAACTATGGACCTCCTGTTACCCAATATCACATAAGGATTTAAAATATTAATTTTCCAATTCAACCAAAGTTATTGTGTGACTACGGCTTCAACTTGTTAAATATTGTGGTCTAAAAGCACAATTTCATCATCTTACAGCCCTAAATATTCATAACATATAACAGATAATATCTATATTTTTATTTCTATTTCCTTATATCTTTCTATAATCTTTCATCTCTACTTGTAGAAGCGGTTGGCACAACGGTTGTGGCTCGGACTCCCAACCTTGAGGTTGGGGGTTCGAAACCCCCGCTGTGCAAGTCGCTTGTGTCCTTAGGCAAGACACTTTATCAACGTTTGTCTTTCTCCACCATGAATGGGTACCGGCATATGCTGGGAAGGTAAAACAGACTGCAGTGCGGCAGCCTTGCACAGCCCCCACAGCCTTGCACAGTCTGGTCCAAACCCTAAAGAAAGAGAGACGGGCACTCAGGCCTGCTTCAGGTTTTGAACCTTTACCTTACTTGTAGGCCTACTTGGTACAATAACGTATTGTTACAGTGCTCATAACATTTTTTGGAGTTCACAACTTACTTAAAAGAGAATATTTAACATACTGTACACAGGCAGCACAAATTAGGTTTGGTGTGGCGCTTACTCGAGAGACGTGTTTACTTGATCATTCAGTGTAGATGCAACACTGTACTTGATTTGAAAGATTGTAAACATCGTACGATGAACACATGCCTGAAAGATAAATATAGTGAAACCAATTGAAAGGATAATATGCAGAGAGTACACTTTGCAATAATACAGTATACAATTGGTATACAATAAGAAATATTATTAATAATAATAATGGTAGCTAATCATTTTCCAAATTATTGTGGCAAGTATTGTCTCAGTTGTCATGGAAATACATTGTCCAGTTTTCTGGTTTTATCTTACATAGCCAGACTGACCTCTTTTTGCGCTATTTTCTACTGTACTGTAACATTCAGAACAGATGTAAGTTAATTACTCTATTCATATGCAATCAGGATGTGTTTAAGACAGTATCCCTTTCATTTACAATGGTTTCGTCTGTCGGATGTATTGTCGTTAGGTGTATTAATAGGTTTCCTGATTTTTGAAGACTAGCAGTTGAGCTGTGAGGTTTACTTCAAACTTACTTAAATTTAATGATGGTTTGCATAGAAATTCTCTCTCATGTATTTTCTTGACTAGTCTGGTGACAGAGTTAAAAATGGAGCAACAAATTGTGCTTAGCTAGTACAGTAGTTGGAAAGATGTCAAAAGAACAAATTGAACGTACCTGACACTAAACAAATAAAGTTTGATTATCGAATCACGATGGCTTTTATTACTTTACTTGGAATTTGTTTCATATCGCCTTAGAACAAATGATCTTAAGAACATATTGGACATATTGAGCCTGTTAACCGGTTTTTCATTGCTTGGTTATTTTATTACAAGTTATTGAATCACAGTTCTTTTTTTATGGTGGTTTTCATTGTTACAGACAATTGCCAGTAGCTAGTAAAAGTTCAGTGAGTGTTTTTCTACCTTGTGAACTACTTATTCAGCCTTCTTGAATGTAAATGAAGCGAGTCATTTCTGAGTGTTTTAAGACTTCATCGAACATCAAAGTATTCTTGCACATTCTGGTTGTACATTTCCTAAATAGGTCCTGTCAAAGACTAAACAAAAACAGAACCCCCTACTGATATGCTTTAAGGATAATAATTATTCAGTATTTTTTGTGATTCATAGTAGCTTCCCCATCTTCCCCCCCTCCCCTAATTTTCTTTTTATTCTGAGCCTAAGCCTTACTATTTTGCTTTGTACATAGTCTGCTTGGTATTCTTTAATTATGATCCAAGTCTAGATAATTTTGGAATATTTTTGTGGATAACCATTATCGAGAGCTATAATGGCGAGAATGTTTTCATTGGCCGATGTTTTGCGTGTGATGACTAACGCTGAGGACAAAATCAGCAGAGCATTGATGTATACTGAGCTAATCATAAACCATGAAAACTTTTACATAAAGTTTGATTTAAAACTTTTGTCAGGTAATCATCAATATCTATTATTTATT
>NW_022701644.1:0-1854 GCF_011630105.1 Anneissia japonica
TGTTGGCTAAGTTTCACTAAAACTAATTGCTAATTTTCACTAAGGTAAGTCCAAAAAAATTGCCCAAGCCGACCGACTTAGTTTTTTGAAAATATTTTTTAACTTTTTAAAATATTTAATGTTATAACTTCAATATATTATTTAGCCCCTGGTTACCATTTCATCAACAAACATATTATGAGATAAATGGTAGTTCGCAATGGAGTTAAGCATAAATAAAATTCCCGGCCGATCCTCTGCTTGGGTAACACAACATTTTTTCGACCTAATTATTAGAACAGCTTTTATTTTAATACGTTCTAGTAGTAACGTGCGCACTAAACGTGCTGTGTGGACCGCAAGGGCCAATCGCCTAATCGATAGCAATAGGCCTACGTGCGTGCAATAATGAAAGCTAATACACAGTAGGCCTACTGGACAATGTATGATGAAATCTTTATCCAGCCTAGCGGATGACAGTGCATATATCATCCTGATTTATCTTTGGATTGACTCATAGTACTCACAATATTTCAAGTTCATTTAGACCAGTAAACGCATCACGCAGGAGGACTTTCAACTTGTTTTGAGATATATCTCTGAAAAAAAATTGACAAGTTGATAATGAGAATTATAATCTCTGAAACAAATTGACAAATTGATAAGGAGTATTATAATACTTATTCAATCAAAAAAACAAATTCGGTTTCATTCGAGACAGGTCCACGTCTCTCCTATAGTATTAATCAATCATTATACGCTATCCAGATACAGATACAGATAAACTTTATTCAATTTTTTTCACAGGAAGTTACATGATCGTTATGACGTTCTCGTTCTCAAAAACATTAATACATTTTTTGAAGTACAAATTAAATTTAATTAATTTTATAATTCTATGTGCCTATCTTTGAAGATTTGCATTAAAGGTTCTGATTCCACAGAAATAAAAGGATGTCGATTGCGATTTAAGTTCGAACCCTTGTCTACCACTCCGTTCAGTAAAATTAGCGACAGTTACAGAGTGGATAGAATGAGAGGGATCTTTTAAGCCTGGTTCTCACGAGAGCCCTTGTATCCGGATCGGGAGCTAACCGTTAGCGCTAACCGTTAGCACTTGCGTGAGAACGCCCGATCGGTTAGCGCTAACCGTTAGCAGTATCCGGATACCGCTAACGGTTAGCAAGCGCTATCGGTTAGCAAGTTGAGCACGTTTTACCATCAACCAATCACATGTACGCGTTTACAATTTCTTATTGGCCAGTGATTTGATCATCATATTTTTGGTATCCGGATCCGGATTTTCTCGTATGGACGCACGGCAGCTAACGGTTATCAGGATCCGGATCCTGCTAACCGTTAGCAGCCGTGTGAGAACATAGCATTAAATTCCTACAACATTTTAATGCCGCCCTGCCACTGTAGACGGAACCGCTTTCCGTTCCGTATTATTGAAGATGCGGTTAAGCCTGCCCCCCCCCCCCCCCCCCCCCCCCCCCCGTGATATTTTCTCCTCAGCACGCTAAACAATGGAATTATATAAAGTGACTAGAATATTTAACCCTAAGATACGGTAGGCCTACACTAACTGTACTGTATTATAGAGGGTATTACATAGTCACACCTTCTGCACATAAGGTAGGCCTACAGATACGATTTTTTGGTTTTCCTAATTTTTAAATATAAAAATATCATTTGACATTTTACCTCAGCCTCAATTTGTTCTTATTTTGTTTTTAATCTTTAAGCAATTTCAGCCTCAGTGTTCTTATAAAATGTGTTCTTTAAAAAAAAAGTGTATGATCGTTTTCCACTTCCAAGGCCATGCATGCTATAACAAAGATGTGGCTTCATATTTTATAAACACTGAAACCA
>NW_022701645.1:0-10609 GCF_011630105.1 Anneissia japonica
TTCTAATTATCATGTCATTTAATATTATTCATTGCGTATCACGCAACGCCTTGTTCTTTGTATACTACTTGGCTCAGTTGGTAGATTATCCGAACTGTAAGCGGAAGGTCTACGATACGTCATCCTGATGGCGACATACGTTTTTTCTCAAATATTTACTATCATCGTTAAATAGAAATAACATAGGCCTATATAACGATTACATAATTTCATTTAACTGGTACAAGCTATTATCATATTAATCGCTATTAATAGAAAAAAAACAAGATGGTTATAATTTCACAAACCTGTTTAATCCTATTGCCAGCAACTAGCCCGAAGCAACCAACAAAGACGCCAACGAAAAACATTCCAATGGTCAGGGTTATGGAACTAGAAGGAACTAAATGAAAAACAAACGTTTATTAATAGCAATTTCGGAACACATACGTTCAATCTGGAGTATGTTTTTTAGTATACCTACTTATAAAAAATGTGTTTAAGTCGAAGTTTCCATTATGAAGGAAATAAAGGAAACCATAGAAATACTAAATAACTTGCACCTTTAATTTTGAGCATTGAATACGGAACATATTTATAAATCAGTAATTTAATATTTTTAACTTGTTATAGTTAGTTCTGGTAACATAAAACAAGATATGCATTTTTAATACAATT
This sequence comes from Anneissia japonica, assembly GCF_011630105.1. Taxonomy (NCBI): domain Eukaryota; kingdom Metazoa; phylum Echinodermata; class Crinoidea; order Comatulida; family Comatulidae; genus Anneissia; species Anneissia japonica. Next base: position 658 of record NW_022701645.1, read on the forward strand.
AAAATAATCAAAGTAAATCTTATTGCAGAAGTACATATTGTATTGTAAAAAGTTCGTCTGCCATCGTTGATTAACTATCCATTGCAACGTGTAAAAAATAACGACGTAGCTCATTTTTCTTTACGCATAAATACCAAAAACACAAAACCAGAAACCTTTTCTAGCCGAAGAAACATACCTATGTAACATGTCTTCAGTGGTTCTGTTTCGATAACCTCTCCATTCTCTGCATAGCATGTAATATTTGTTTTACAAAACTCTTCATTAATTTTCACAGAAGCCGTAAGTTCCACTTTGTCAATTATTTTCCCATCATTGTATATCATAACAGAGGACGGCTTGGGATGCCCCTTTGCAGTGCATGTTGAAGTGCCAGCTTTTGATTCAAATGTAATGGTAAGATCTATTTCATTGAGAAAGAAGTTAGCCTTATGATAACAATGTCTAGTTCTAAACAAAATAAAATAATACATGTAACAAATATTCATTAAACAATCAAATATATACTGCTGGTATACAATGCATGTGTTAACTGAATAATACTCAGTTTATTTTTTATGCGTCAGTTTGTAGTTTAATAATTTTTATGAATAGTACAGTGCATTTGCAAAGTATGTTTTTTGTATAACTTGTACTTTCAAATGAAATTGCAATGTTTTTTAAAAATAAACCAGCATGTAAAGTGTTGTTGTTTTATGCTTTGTGAACTATTCCTGCAATAATACTAATTGTATTATCTTATCCTATAGTATTATTCAGATAAAGGAAGTGAATTTGCTGATTCGTGTTTCAGCTTTTGGGTGTATTTTCATACTCAGACTAATAAAGCTAGGATCCATAGTTTGACAAAGAGAGGATGGACCAGCAGTCAGAAGTTGGTGGAGTATGTTTACTCGGAACGTGTATCGCGTATATTTAAATTTTTTTGAGGAAAAAAAGTCATCCATTTGAATAAGTTAAAGCCGTTGGATTTGTTTATGTGGAAGTCCATACAAGAGCGAGATACCCATATCAAGGCGTGAGGTAACAAATGAGTGAACAAGTTGTTAAGCAGCTGCATTGTCAATGTGCATTGCATATATAATAAGCGGCCAGTGTTTCCGTCGTAGCGGGCGATTTAGACCACCGGCCTTTCTCACAAATTGCCATTCTCTCCTTCCTACCTCAGAATATCAAACAATTCAAATTTTAAAGGTGCATTTCTTTTAGTCTGATTGTAATATCTGTAATGAAACGTCTTGTACATTTTTGTATTTAAACATTTTAATGAATGTTAGCATGCACAATGCGGGCAATGAATTTCCTTTATGAGGATGAATAAATGTTGTTTTTTTTATATTTTCCTTCTTGGAGGTATTTTTTTGTATAAATTGAAATCAATTAAAAAGCACCACTCGAAAATTTGCACGCAGATTAATCCTAGAGGGATGAAATTTATATTTGACCATATCTTCATGAGTACACATCACTAGAAATCGATTCCAAACCAATTAGTATTTTATAAATCATATCTGCCTTATGTCTTCTGTATTTAAATAGATTTGACAAGTCTAAAGCTATCAAACTGAAAAATTACATAATTAGAAAACTCAATGATAGACATTAAAAATATCATGTATACTACAGGTCACTTCTCCTTGGGCTGCCACCTTGTCGTCGGTGGAGAAGCTATGTCTCTCTGTGACCCTTCGAGCTAAGTCGGCTGGGATTTGAATCCCTGGTAGGTCTAACCATGCCGGACAGGTCAAGGGGTATGAGAGCAGACTAAGAGCAGTCTGTCTGGCCCTCCAGTTTGGGGGTTGGGCTTACGGTTGACAGCCTCATCCCATAAAAACATATTGTTACTGAAACTGCAACAAAGAAGAATACTACAATCAGGCTAGATAAGAACTGTGGTCGGTCAAACGACAGGATGGCCACTTCTAACGAAAGCCCTAACGGGAAAGTCAGGAGTGTGATGGACAGTTTTTTGAGGCCAAAAAGAAAACTTCGTATAGGAACATGGAATGTTCGCACCATGTACGAGGTATCTAAAGCACAAGTATTCAAAGAAATGCAAAGATACAATTTCGACATTATAGGAGTTAAGCCCAATTTACACGAAGCAATTCTTGCTAGCAATATGACCGGTCAAATTGCTAGCAATGAAATTGCTCCATGTAAATTGGGCAAATTGCTCTGAAACTGAGGTACATGATTGACAGGTTATTACCCAAGCAAGGCCTAAAAAATTTAACCGGTGCAAACTTTTTCAGGAGAGTTTCTCTCCCAAGAGATCTACTCTGGAATTTTAATAGCTTTTCCATCAGTTTACTCAAATTTGAGAGTTAAAATCAGGGATAGATAGGTTTATTCTTATAAAAAAACATATATCCAGATGTTTACTTATATTGATCCAATTTTATTGTTCAGAATGTTTTCCTGTGTGACGATAACTATATGCAGCTATAGATTAATGAACTACTGCCATAAACCAACACTCTGATTTTCTTTTTCTAGAGTAAAATGCATTATATAAAATTGGTACTTCTTAATATACTGTAATATAATAGATAGGCATGTACTGTAGATAATGGAACATCAAAAGTGCTTCGATTTTGACAAAATTGAGTATAACATGTCTTCTTTCTACAGAATACCAATGTATTATCATTATCCTATCATGACCAGGTCACATTCCAGAAACTTGCAAGCACTAATATTGCCCCGTGTAAATTGGAGTGCAATGCAACTGATTCTGTCAAAAGTTGATATATAGTGATTGCCCATGCAAGCAGTATTGCTTCGTGTAAAATGGGCTTTAGTGAGTGCTGCTGGACTAGTTCTGGCCGCACAGTGGCAAACGAAGGCACAACCATTCTATATTCTGGAAAAGTAAGCTCTCACACTGGCGGGGTCGCATTATTGGTACCCAAAGAAAGGAAAGATTCACTCATTGAATGGGAACCTATTAGTGACAGACTCATTAGGGCTCGCTTTAATTCCAACCACTGCAAACTCTCAATAATTCAGTGCTATGCACCAACTAATGATGCCGAGGACAATGTTAAAGGAATATTTTATGATCAACTGCAATCGATAATTGCAAAGATACCACAACATGACATGATATTAATTATCGGCGATTTCAATGCCAAGGTGGGCTCTGATAATACCGCTTTCGATAGGATTATGGGGAAACATGGATGTGGAATCATGAATGAAAACGAAGAGAGGTTTAGTGAATGTTGGTCACTTAACAATCTAGTCATTGGAGAAACCCTTTATCCACACAAGGTTATTCACAAAATTACTTGGACATCACCAAATGGTAAAACCAGATTGACCACATTGCCATCAATAGCAAATGGCGCAGTTCACTGCAGGATGTGCGTGTATTCCGTGGTGCTGACGCTTATAGTGATCACCACTTGGTATGTGCAACAATCCAATTGAAATTCAGGAAAGCTGCCATCCCGAAACCCAGGAGACAGAGATTGGATGTCTCCCGTCTTAAGATTCCAGAAGTCAAGAAACAGTTCAACTCTGTAGATACAAATGGTACACAGGCTGTTGAAACAAAATGGGAAAGTATTAAAAGCACCTATGTTGAACCTGGCAAAAAAGTTTTGGGAGTGAAAAAAAGGCATATACAAAGAATGGCTAACTCAACATACATGGAAAATTATTGAAGGAAGGTAGGTCATCAGAAATAAAATTCTCAACACAAAATCAATTCGAATCCTGGACCAGCTTAAAGAAGCATACAGAGAAAAGAAAGTAAGTAAAGAAAAGTGCGCGCAAGGATAAAAGAATCTTCATGGAGTCCAAGGCTGTCGAAGCAGAAGAGGCAGCATGTAGAGGAGACCTAAGTAAAGTATACAAAATTACCAAGACTCTTTCTAAAACCGATTCTAATCAGTCAATTCAAGTGAAGGATAAATATAGAAAAACCATTACTTCTGAGAAAAAGCAATCTAGCAGATGGGCCCAGCATTTCACTGAAATACTAAATAGCCCATAACCCGATACACCTGCACACCCTCAACCTTCCAGATCATATCTAGACATAAACACTGAGCCGCCAACCGAGGAAAAAGTCAAGCAAGCCATTCTAGGTTTAAATAGTGGTAAAACCGCAGGCGTAGATTCTATCCAGGCTGAAAGCCGATATCATTACTGCCACTTAGTTCTCACTGATCTCTTTACCTGTATTTGGTCAAATGGTACAATCCCTGATGATTGGAGTAAAGAATTGGCGTGGCATCACTCTTTTATCAATCCCTAACAAAGTTTTCTGCAAGATCTTATATTCACGAATTGAGTCAGCTATTGACACAAAGTTGCGACCAGAGCAAGCTGGCTTTAGAAGGGGAAGAGGATGCATCGACCAAATCTTCACTCTGCACAATATTATGGAGCAGTGCCTTGAATGGAACACACTCCTACATTTACTTTTCGTCGATTTTCGGAAGGCATTCGATAATATACACCGCGACAGTCTCTGGAGAATTGTAAGTTCGTACGGTATTCAATCGAAACGAGTACAGCTTATTAAGAGTTTCTACAAGCACTTTGAATGTAGCGTTATTGTCAACAATGTTCTTTCCGACTGGTTCAAAGTTGAATCAGGGGTTCGCCAGGGTTGCATACTGTCTCCGATGCTCTTTCTGATGGCAATTGACTGGGTAATGCGAAATACAACTGCAGATTCCCCAAGAGGCATCCAAAGGACACCTTTTTCTAAGTTTGAGAATCTTGATTTCGCTGATCACATTGTACTTTTGTCTACGAAGCATGATCACACACAAGAGAAAACATCCAAACTGAACTTTTAGTTCAGTCAAATGTTCTTGCCTATCTTGATTCTAGAGCGAATCATGGTCAAAATATCACCTCGTCCTGTGTATACACCTTTGACTTATACACATCTCAAATGGTACACAGGCTGTTGAAACAAAATGGGAAAGTATTAAAAGCACCTATGTTGAACCTGGCAAAAAAGTTTTGGGAGTGAAAAAAAGGCATATACAAAGAATGGCTAACTCAACATACATGGAAAAATGTTATTTGTGGTTGTATCTATTATTGTTCAAATGCATGTTTTAGTCTGGATTTGAATTCTGTGAAATAATCCTTTTATTGCGCTCCATACCTGGTTTAATTGGCGTCCATTTTTTGGAACTTACCTGCCTTAAAATAAGCACCCTCGTTAATAGCATTGTCCAGAATGATAACAAATAATAAGGGACTTGTCAGGGGTGGATCCAGATTTTTTCAAGCGGTAGTGCACAACATTTTCAGAATAGATAAGTGAGTAGCGCTAACGTCAATACATAACATTGACATTGAATTAATATGCATTACAATTTTAAAATGTAGTGGCAAAACGGCTCCCCCATTCCCCGTTGGATTCGCGCCTGTTTGTGGCAAGTCTAGTTTATATATGTTTTTGAAATCGACTGTAAGTACATACAATATTGCCATGTGATGTATAATACAATTATATTTTAATCACAAGTATTTGATATTCATTTACAGTTATTTTACTGGATAATGTTAAAAATGTTAAAATAATATGTGAAGCAATTTTTACAATAATGTAATAAATACAGAATGAACATTTTGAGATACAGCCTGTCATGCTTACAATATACAATCAGGGTCAGGGACGTACTCAGGTTGGGAACCGCGGCTCCCCCCACCCCTTTTTGTAAAGAATTTTAAAACTTGTTTTTGTTAGCCAATAGGCCTACAAATTCTTTCCTGGAATCACTCAAAATGACTACTTCTCTAAAATATGTAAATATGCATCAGCACATTGGTGTTGATTTAAATGCTGTAAAATTTCTAACTGACTCCTTATACTATTTGTGACCCGTGCTCTAATAGAAACCCACCATAAACTTCAACAAAAGTCATTCGCTAACCTGATAGTAACCCAGTGGAATATTCATTAGATTATTCAGTTTTTCACTGTACACGATAATGCAAAAAAAATATATTTCCAGTTTATAACGGCTACTGCTCAAGGAGTGATTTAGCAAACTTACTTAACAAAAAAAAAACTTAAATTCTTCTTAAATCCATAAATCCCCGGCCATGTCTTTTAAAATACAGAAATGTGATATTGTTTGGTTCAGTTTGGTTGTTATCCTTTTGCAAGCATTTATAAAGTTTTGTTTAATACTACTAAAGTAATAATAATAATAATAATAATATCAATAATAATAATGACGAAAATGATGATGATGATGACGACGATGGTGATTATGATAATAGATAATAATATTAATAATATTAAAAGTTGTGCTGAAGGCGAAAAGGAAACTTGTGATTTGCCGATCATAATTATTTTAGTAGTTGAAGCTTACTATATTTGGGCCCAAGTTGTCCTGGATATTAAGTAGATCTTTATGGTTGCCGAAAATCCCTGATAAAAGATCGTGAGAAATTTGTTGGCGCTTCATTTTGACTATAATATGGTGATGTGCCAATGATGATAAATTTTACTATTTAAAAGTGTCATTTCCGGCCATCTCAATTCTAGAGGTACTATTTCCTCAAATTTTCTCACCTCAACCCCAACCATGGTGGGCTAAGGTGGTTGTAAAGTAAATCAAAGATAATGTTTTTAAGCTTTATTTTCTATGGTACATCACACATATTATTAAGATCTCTATGGTTGCCAAAAATCTGTGATAAAAAAATTATGAAAAATTTGTTGGCGCTTAATTTTGACTATTATAATAGTGATATGATGATGATGAATTTTGCTAAAAGTGTCATTTCTGGCCATCTAGAGGTACTATTTTTTTCACATTTTCGCAACTCAGCCCCAACCATGGTGGGTCTGAGGTGGATGTGAACTCATGAAATGTCTCCCCACCCCACACCTTTCAAAGCAGGTCTGCACCCTTCCCTGGGTATGACATTAAACTCTATCGGGTCTGCACGTGACTCTGAGAATTAGTAACTACTGAGGGGAAGGTGCATACATTTTGTTTTCAGGATGTGATCTGGTTTTTAATGCCCATTTTTCGTGATTATGACTATTTTTGATAAAGAATGTTTTGACCAGGGAGCAGTAGATTCAAGGTCCACCCCTCCTAATTTTTTAATGGAAAAAAAGAATTTTTGTAATTTCCAGCCATCTAGAGATGCCCAGGGAACAGTGAAATTACACTGTTCCCTGAGATGCTGTAATCATAAGTTTTCTTACCTCAGCCCCAACCATGTTTGGGCTGAGGTGGGTGATCCCTCCGTCTGCAAAAGTCCCTTCCTGGGTCATCTTTCTTTTGAATTTCTGGATTCGCCACTATTGAGTTATTATAATTATTGTAAGGCTTACTAATATTAGTCCTATTTATGATGCGTCTATTGCAAATTTCACTTTATCCTCTCAATACAGTCTTTAAACGTTCAGAGAGCGCTACCTCCCAGGGGGATTAGCCAAGCCCCCGGGGGCCCTTGCCGCCCCCCCAGCCGTAGGAAGAACACCCCACCTTCGCTCGGTATAACGGCTCCCCCTTTCAAAATCCTGGCTACGTCTCTGATCAGGATGGAAATATCTGAAAGGAAGAAGTCTCCGCTTTGTGTCTGTATCTGACATTGTATTCTTCTAGCGACCAACGTATCCGTTCTTACAGACTTTTTAGACCACCGGCCTATGGCACAAATTGCCTTTCTGTCCTTTCTACCTCAGGGTATTTACAGATTAAGTCAAATTTTACAAGGTGATTTCTTTATAGTCAGTCTTTTTTTTTCTTGTGATATTTTTATTGAAACTTCTTGTACATTTTTGTATTTTAACATTTTATGAATTTTAGCATGTACATTGTGGGCATTGAATTTCCTTTTTGAGGATGAATAACTATTTTTAATATTGAATTTTGAATCTTGGGATGTCTTTACTTGTCCTACTACTTTAAATGCCAATGAATAGTCTGAGATCCCCCCCCCCCACCTCCTTTAGGTCTGTGGCCCCTAACATTAGTTAGGCCACAGCTTGTGAAATTGTTCTTGTTTACTTGTAGACCCTCGAAGTCTCCTTTAGCAGTACTATCTTGACTCCAAGGAAATTGAGGTTAAGCAAAATGTTCTTATAAACCCATCTCAGTAATCATGTGATACTGTTTAAATGGCGAAAACTTTTGTGGGTAGTCATTCCATGCTTTCTCAAGCCATGAGAGGGATAGGATAGATAGACTGGTGAGGAGGGCAGGAAGGATGGTTGGGTGTAAGTTGCCCGTGGTGGACTCAGTCTACCACGAACGGTTGTGCAAGAAGTTCTGTTCGATATGGGGTGATGTAAGTCACGCCCTTCATTCAGATATTGCCAACTGTTTATTCTTTAAATAAATGTAAGTATAAATATATAAAATTAATATACATATACCGGGTCACCATCTTGTTTAATACAGGTCAAGATCACTGATCTACCTTCATAGACTATGTTTTTTGAGGCAGTAAGAACAGGTTGATCTAGGTCTGGGAAAAAAATGATAGTAGAACTAAACTACATACTGACAAAAGTAACATTAAAAATATATTGTCCCAAGCAAAATACCAAAATAAAAATCATAAAAATCATTTTTGAAATTTACTTGCCCATTTTAAACTAACATGAAAATTAACTTGAACGTAGAACATTGAGAGAGCCACTTAGCTCAGTCAGCTAATCAGGTGGTAGCCACTGTGTATGCACTAATCTGAACTGTGGAGGTCTCTAGGTCCCTGGTTCAATTCCCATCGCTGCCTCTGTTTGTGCTTCAGCAGGAGGGCTGATATACAACTTACAATAGCGCACCGTCTTTCGGATGACACGTTTAATTAAGCCCTTTGCCCCGTGTGCATTTATGGCCCATGTACACGTTAAAGAACGCAGTACACCCTTTGGAAAAGATTAAGGGATTGTGATGTTTTTTTCTCTCTCTTTTTCTCTTTTGTGGTGGAACCACCACATTTATTCACTCAATTTCAAGAGACAATACATCTTCAAATTTGAATTGCTTAAATTTTATAACTTTGAAAAAACATCATCAATTAAAGATATAGCTGAGTGATTGTAAACCCCATTTCTAGTGGGTGGTCAAAGTGTAGATATTGATCTGTGAGGGTGGGGGCTTCAGTAAACTGACGTGGTGAATGATCCGTTACATTTGATTGTGATGAGCATGTCTAGGAATAAAATTTTATATATCAACCATGAATTATGTGATAAACTTTATTTTAATTGTGGTTGTATCTATATTGTTCAAATGCATGTTAAGTGTTAGTCTAGATTCCATGCATGCCCTAATGTCTGTTATTCAGTGAATTCTGTGAAATATAATCCTTTTATTGCGCTTCGTGCGCACCATACAAGGTTTAATTGTATTGTCCTTTCTTTTTTTAGGAATTACATGTCATAAAATATGCTCGCTCGTTAATAGCACTGGCAAGAATGTATTTGATATTCATTTACAGTTATTTTACTAGATAATGTTAAAAATGTTAATATATGTGAAGCAATTTTTTACAATAATGCAATAAATACAGAATGAACATTGAGATACAGCCTGTCATACTTACAATATACAATCAGGATGGATATAATATCTGAAGAGATGAAGTCTCCATTTTCTGTCCGTATCTGACATTGGAATCTTCTATTACTATCGTTTCTTACTGGCTTTGAAATAACCAGCTCAACATTCCCATAAGCTGTTCTTAAGCTGTAACGTCCATTGACAATCCTAAAATTTACAATCCTAATAGGTACTCCTGCTTCGTTTACTTCATTCCATATGAAAGAAAGAGGTGTATTAGTAACTTGTGAATAGTCACATGGTATCACCACTTCAGAATCACCTTCTTTGGCCACTTGATCAAATGTTAGCACTAACTGGCTCTGTGTTACTAAAAACATACATTCTGTTGTTATTGTTTGTAGTAAATAATCATATATATATATATATATATATATATATAT
>NW_022701645.1:10644-23759 GCF_011630105.1 Anneissia japonica
TCATCATCAACAACATCATCATCATCATCATCATCGTCATCGTCGTCATCGTCATCGTCTTCATCTTCATCGTCGTCATCGTCGTCATCATCAATCTTAGCCTGTAACGTCCCACTGCCGGGCGAAGGCCTCTCACAAATCATGCCATCTTCCATGTCACTGTCCGTGCCTTCTCCACCTGCTCATTTCTCCATCTTCCTCTTGGTCTGCTCCGTCTTCCTTCTTCCACATAGAGGTTGCCATTGTGTGGTTAGTTGGCTCTTTCAATCATCTGTTAATAACTTTAATTATTGGCTCTAAATTACATATCTGTTATTTACATCTGTTTTATATTTTACAAGATACTAAAATTGCAGGGCGGATCTAGCAGGGGGCGAAGTGGGCTCTCGCACCCCCCCCCTCCCCCATGTGCCCATGTTGCTTAATTTATTATTATATAAGACAGATAGATGCTGTTCTAGTTCCTATCGGTTTCCTTTCTTCTGTAAGGCACCTACGTAATTCACACATTATAAATCCAGGATATTAAATAGTGTCATATGTTTTCAAATATACTGCGAGTTTCCAAAATGGTATATCATGTTTAAATATCATGTTTAAAGAGGCGTTTGCCATAGAAAAATATAAACCCATTGCATAGCAATGGAGTGCGAAACAAAAAAGCAAATGTTATAGAATGTTGTCACAAAATTTATAAAATGTGTTTTCTTCAAATTGCTTTCATTATTAAACTGCCTTTAAAAATATTTAAAATGTAGATATAAAGTACATCGAAAAATAGGCCCACTGTAAAATCTTTTTATTGCCAAGTAAATTAAATATAGGGAAATGCTTACAAAACAAAATGTATTTGCTTCCTTTTATTAAACCCTCTAAATTCGTCTAGATAAGTGCTAAACGCACAGCTTCCTGGCCCTTGGCGGCTCCGGTCCTCCAGCCAAATATAGGGGAACCCTTCCCCATTTCCCCGGACCTCGTTGGTGCGCTTACCCCCCCCCCCCCCCCCACCCCNNCCCCCCCCGCCACACACACACACACACACACGGCGGATCTATCCTGGATCCGCCCCTGAATTGAACAACAAAACAAGATACAATATAGAAAAATCGTACATAAATAATAATTAACACTTGAACACCATATTAAACTGGTGCAACATACCAATAGACATACCCAGCAACAGTAACATCAAATACACTAGAATGAACTGAAACAGATACCAAACATAAGAAATTGTTATATAAACATTTACACTCAAATCATAAAATGAATTCCCAATTGCATCTTTCATAAAAATTGTACGAATTACAGCAATTCATTAAAAAAAATTATTATTCACACCTAGTGCCTTTTCTTCAATTTTCAATTACGATGATTTTCATTGGATGGAAGCAACCTTCTCCGCTCTCTGAGGAGTATTTCTAGTACTGCATGCAATGGTGGTACCAGCTAGGGCAGGGGGTATTTGGTCTGACAGGACCCCTGTCCTCCGATGCACGTCCAGGTCGTTGGATAAAATTTTTTTACAAAATTATAATTTGCCTATCCAACGTTATTTTGACTGCCAAGCCAATGCCTAATACTGTGGTCTAAAAGCACATTTTGGACCATACTAAGCCATAAAAAAAACTCTCCCCGTGAACAATACAAGGTAGTTTTTATTCCGGGTCGTCGAACGGGGCTTCGTCGGCCCCTGGCTCAGACCCCTCCGTCGAACTTATCGGAAAATTTCTGGCGCCGCGAACCTATAGCAGGCGTTGTCGGGCGTCGCTCAAAATTTCTCGGAAGTAAACCAGGGGGCGTAGTCCCTGAATCTAAGACAATTTGGGTTTATCTAAACGAGTCTACAAATATGTAAGAAGTATTTTTTTTTTAATTTTCTCCTCACACGAAGAGTGTTTTTCTCCCCGACCGGGGATGGGGGAGCTCTTCCAGACGGGGCCCAATGTGCCCCCGCCCCCACTGACGCCACCCCTGATTATCAAAGGCTTAATTATTACTTTATACTTACACTCTGCAGGTCTATTATTAACAATCCCATGGTATTCACTCTCGTCCTAAAAGCGAAAATGAAACATTTCTCATTTATTTTTCTGAGCTGTTTGAATGCTTCACTCAGATATATCGAGCAAGCATAGATGAAAAGTAGGCTTATGATAGAGAAGATGAGTGTGAGCCAGAAGGTGAGAAAGAACTAAAGGAAGAAATAAAGGAAAGCTAGTCTAATACACACAACACAAACCATACACATAATACAAACCATCAATTCATCTTGCAGTGTTCATTTGGCAGGATATGTTTGACCCTGAGTGAATTCGCCGCCTTTTCTGTACGTAACATTCTATAACTGTGGATATTGGAGATTGGACCACAACTGAACGAGATGTTCATTGAAGATTGTATGAACAAAAACAATAGGAATAGTGCTCTACTCACCCTGTTGCGGTTGAAAATGTCGATCAACACACAATTGGTACTGGTACTGGGTATTTATATTGCGCCTTTCCCTTGCGGTTCTGAAACAATCTTTCGATAATATTGTATATAGTCAAGTGAAGCTGTAGATTACGAGATTAAATTAGTATGTTGGAATCGGTATCGATACAACTCATAAAAGTTCCGACTGTTCTGTTACCTATGAAACTGAACCTGTCATGGCCCTGTGACACCTTGACATTTAGCCAGCGTATGGCGACGTTTAAACATTCTAAAAAGCTGAACTTATTGATGTTTTTTTCAATTTCGGGTGTATAAATAGCGTATTCATAAGGAGTTGGACATATAGGCCTATATAACGTATTAATTACTTGTACAGAACGTTTCGATAACTATAGATAACTTATGCCAATGAATGCTTAGCGAGCTCTAAACTTTAGGGGTGTGTCATTTTTCATATACAAAAAATAAAGGATCGTCGGGCATGGAACACGACACGGGCGGCTATACATACACAGGTAGACCTAATACTGTATAATTCAAATTGAAAAGAACAAGAAACGACTAAAGTAAGTTACTATATATGCAGAACAGAGACATGGAGAGTTTCTGTAACTCCTTTTCTAGGTGCTCCCATCGTCATGAGCCTGGCCTTCCTGGCACCCTATCTTCATATTATTGTCATATACTGTGTAATTGTCACTATTTGATGTTACGAAATATATACTGTATTCGTTATTAAGTTTGAATTGATACTGATGTATTTTTATTCCAGTGCAACTCCAAGCATAGCCATGAGGCTTTTTAAGTTGCAAATACAATTGCATACAATAATTTGTTGTAGGGTCATCATTTTAGTTGATTTAATGTTAGTCTAGAGTGCTGACCTATTATTGTACAGGGTAATTGCTAAACTTTACTTTTCGTCATTGATTTAATGACAATATCATGCAATAGTGTAAGCGTTTTCCTTTCTGCGGGATGTCTGTTTTTATATAAAACCAGCTCTTCGTGGAGGCACGATAAAGGAAGAGACATTTATGTAAGCAGTTATCTCCGGATACGGAAGCTTAAAGTGACCTTCCGAGTTTCCAAGATAATTATCTTATTATCTTAATTATCTTGGAAACATGGAATAAACACTTATAAAGACGTCTCCCAAGATAAGTTATCTCGGAAAGGCGGATTTCTGAGATAATTTATCTTGGAAAGACGGAATTCCAAGATAATTTATATTGGAAAGACGGAATTCTAAGATAAATTATCTAAGAAAGACGGAATTCCAGCATAATTTATCTTGGAAAGACGGAATTCCAAGACATTTTTCTTGAAAAGACGGAATTCCAAGATAGCATATCTTGGAAAGACGGAATTCCCAGATAAATTATCTTGGAATTATACATTATAATGGTGCCCCAGTTATAACACAACTGTAGCCCATGATGTTGCTAGCTAATCAATATATCTGCATATAGGCCTACGGTATTATATGTATATATATATATATATATTTATATAATATATGCTTTGTGTAATCGTAATTATACTACATTTTGTGTAATCGTATTTATTTTATACTATAAAATAAGTACTATTAAACAAAGTAGAAACGTATACGTTGATAACATAGACATACAAATATTGTTATGTCTATAATGTCAACCCATATAATTATATATTATATATAAATACTATATAACATAGGCCTATATTATATATAATATATATAAATACATATATAATGTTAAAGAGCTAACATATCCTGTCAAATAAAGCCTGGAATCAATTTACAGCCGAGTTTTCAAGATAGTAAAGTGAAGAACTTTAATGTAAAAGAATAAAAACAATTACTACTGCACTCTACTGCATTGAAAAGGAACTTAGTAAGTAAATAAATAAACATACTTACTATTATATAATAAATACGATTACACAAAGTAGAAACATATACGATAATATTAGACATAAAAATATTGTTATGTCTGTAATGTCAACCCATATTGCATATAATATATCAAAATACTACAACCGTATAATATATTACAACCAGTCAAGTAAAGTCGGGCATCAGTTAAGGGCTTTAATGTAAAGGAATAAAAACAATTACTACTGTACTCTATACATTGAAAATTAATTCAGTAAGTAAATTTATAAAACTTATCACGAGCTTGTTTTTATCTTTGTTTTGGTTGCAGTCGGAAGACTGCAGCAAAATACAGCAGGTTCTGCGAAGCGAGATTGCGCATGCGCTAGTAATGCCTTCAGACACTATAATTAATATTAATTCATGAGTTTTTGCTCAGCTTACCTACGATGCAAAAATTCGCGTCCGGGAGTCGTCCCTACACAATGGCATACTGTACTACTATCCTAAAATGTCAATACGGTGTGGTTATAAACACAGTACCATTGAGAAATCCGTCTTTTTTATTTTGCAACTGAATAATGGCGTCAGTCTTCAAACTTAAAATTTATCAAAGTTTAAGTATATTTTTGTGTATTTAAACATCTTCCAACTTCGGAAATGCCACCCCACTAATTTCGTCGACAAAAGAGGGCGACGTTGAAAAAAGTTCTCTTGGATTCGTCTACAGTGTAGAGGAAACTCTAACCCAGTATCTCTGCTGTAAATATAGGCCTAATTTAAGTCATACAGGTAAGAATGACTCTTTCGAGTTACAGTAATGTCGTTTAGCTGTTCCTTGCCATCGTTTTGTTGTTTCTTGTTGTTTTGTGCTTTTTTAACGTGATGTTCGAATAAATAAATAAATGCAATTAAATTAAATTAAATAGGATGCCCTGTAAGGACGTCTTTAACAAAAAATTACGATAACAGAAGGTGGTGGGTGGGGTGGGGGGTGCATCATGAATATCCCCGGCGACCAAGTCAGCCATGGGGAGGTGATCCGCCTGCTGTGAACCTTTTCTAATAACAAAGCACAAGAGCATGTGTATAGAACACGATTTTTTCTTATTAAGACAACCGCTAAATGTCTGGGTCTTTACTAAGTTTATTTCTCTTTTAATTATCGTAATTTTGTACCGTACTTTTATTTCGATAAATGGAAGCAGATAGGTTTACTTTAAATTGATTTAGTAAAAGTAGTATATTACCGTCATCAATATTCCTCTGACTCAGAAATACCAAGATGGTGTCCGGCGGGTGGATTACTTCAGCAACAACAACAAAATAAATAACATTTATTAATGTCCCATAATGGGCCCGGGATGATGTTTCGGCGAGAATGGCTTTACTAAGGATTACTTTGGTAATAGTAGTACTCTATAGCCAGGGCCTCTCAGAACCTATACTAGATACGCCACTGATCATTATTGTCATCACACTACATCATCAAACTCAAATAAGTTTCACCCTTAGACCAACTGAGCATTATCGTTTATTGTTGGTTTGTAGGTAAGTTTTGGTTGTTAGATGATTGATTGATTGATTGATTGATTGATTGATTGATTGATTGATTGATTGATTGATTGATTGGTTGGTTGGTTGGTTGGTTGGTTGGTTGGTTGGTTGGTTGGTTGGTTGGTTGGTTGGTCGGTCGGTCTGTCGGTCGGTCGGTTGGTGTGTTGGTTGGATAGTTTATTAATTGATTGATGGTGATCGTCATCGATCTTCACCACAGAATCACGGTTCTCTCACAGGGTGGAAGGGAAATAATTAGCTCAAGCCATGAATAGCAACAATTCATGTTTTAAGCAGAGAATTAATGAACAGTTATTTAAGTATGAATAACGTAATTGGTACGCGAACACAGCCCAATTCGGTAACTCATTAGGCTTAATTATAAAGTAGTGGCTTTTATAGATAACACAGCCAAAGCAAATCAAGGAGATAATGCAAGGACTACATCGAGTTCATTAACAAGTTATTAGATATCAGTCAGTGTTTAAGTGATTGTACTTTCAAAAAACATCACGCATTCTTGGTATTGTAGGCTTATTCGGAAAGATTATTCATCGATTCTCTGAAGATGTTACGTTGTTGTGGTTTCGCTATTAACATAATTTATTGTACTGAGCACTATTTTAACTGTCTACACTCCCTGGTGCTAGACTTCAAATACTCAGTTTACAACGCCGATATCTTTTCTGTATCGCAAATATATGTTCAATACCAAGGCGCGTCTGGATACAAATGAACTTATGGAAAGTCTTGCTTGGTCAACAAGAGTGTTTTTTTTTTTTTTTTTTTTTTTTTTTTTTTTTTTTTTCGTAGTGCCTATTTAAACAAAATTAAACATTATTCAAGATCTGATAAAGTGTTCTTTAAAAAAATTACAACGGAATGTCTTATCTACAATGCTTTTTTTTTAATACGATTTAACAAACACTAAATGGATATGGCGTTACAATCTTTTTTACATAAATTCTTTTCAGTTGTACATATACAGCTGATATAAAGAAGAGTCTAGAAACATTTAACACGGGCTCGGGAAAAATAAGTATGCTTTACCAAGTTTACACTTTATTATATAAGTAGACGTTAAGAGACGACTTTCGTCTGACTAAAAAATTGTTTTACGATTGCCAGATTACCCGCGCAGCGATCATCTTGTCGCTTTTTCGCTTTGTTACTAGGCCTTGTTGACTTTTGTATGTCTCAATTATCTTGAATCTTTGAAATAGATTCATTATCGTTGTTTAAACCTAGCTAAGTAATAATATAAATTTGTTCAGAGTATGAATATGGTAGGTTAGACTGGGTTCCAGTCCCTAAACGTTGTCTTAATCAGTGAAAATGCTTTAAAATAAATCGATTTTGGCACCATTGGCGTTCCATGTTGCTTATTTGCATGGCGTTCCATAGTATACTCCTAAAAAGTTTCTCGATATAAGCAGACGTTGGTTCGAAAGTCTTTATACATACAGGAAACAGAGTCGCGTGTAGACATAGTGAAAGTACTTTTTTGTGGTTTCGCTCGCGTGTTGATTAGTCAATAAGAGTGACGTTACATAAACGTCAGCGCATGAGACAATGTATTATGCTCTACAAATCCCCATCCATTACCATATATAAAATATACATATATTAATAAAGTATCGATTAATAATATTCGACATGTTCAAGATAATAATATGCCGAATACTCTAGTTGTTAGGCCTTGAGAACCACAACATAAGCACAAGATATTAACGGATAAAATATACGAATTTTGCTAATTGCAAGTGTCAGATCAGGTGTTCGACTGTTTCGATTCTGAATGTATTAAAAAAAAACACACAAAAAATGATGTGTAGTCTTTTACTACTCCGAGTCTCCATATTCATGTAATCCACAATATTCGATACCGTATATATCCACATTTTTTTTAATGTTTTCAAGATAGAGTTACTAAACATTTTATATTCAATACAACTGTAAGTATTAATTTCAATTAGCGTTGTATGGCGGCCAAATTATTAACATAATCAAAAGTAATTAGTCAATAGGCCTAAGCCCCGCAGTGTTAGGTGGTTGTACTAATTGAGAATGCAGATAAACGCAAATTCGTGTTATCAATTCTAATACAATTGGTTGCATGCTCCAAGATTACACTTAGGCATTTATGTATTACTCATGAAATCATTCAATCTAATTCGTTTCATAAACACCAGTTGGTGCATTATATCAACAGTCTGAAATAATGTTTATCGATTCCACTAACTTCATTACAAAACTTGAAACTAAAATCGAAAAGAGTGAGATCAATTTAACACATACAATAACATTTTCGATTATCTAGTTCATTGAAGTTTCTCTTTATATTTCCACGTAAAATGTTTAAATAAAATCATTTTTTACGGTTCAATATAAACTTAATATAAGTTTAAGTGGTGTTAAACTTATATAGATATTATTGATTAGTTAATATAAAAACAATAGTGCCTGTAATATAACGTGCAGTACATAAACATTGGAATGTTACTTGTATACACTTACGCACTGGTTGATTGTAACCATATCTTATGACTTGCATTGTTTAGTCGGATTGCAGAAAGGAAAAATAGGTTATGAATGACGAGAAGTGTGTTTAATGAGGGAATAATGAGACCAGCTGACATACTGGAGTTAATATAGTTACTTGGAGGAAGTGTGTTGATATTTAGTATACATCTAATTTCCTGTTTATTATGTCCAAATAAAGATTTTCTATTTATCGAACATCCAAACCATCTTACTAGCGAAATTAGTAATTTTATGTACCGGTAGTTAGGCTATTGTACTATACAATAGAGCAGAATGCCATAATCGATTGAATCATGTATCTCTCGGCTGACATTGAAACACACATAAATAGAGTCTTTGGTTAGCTTTTTTTAATACAACTTTTCCGTGTCATGTTTGTAGTGTCCCTAGGAGGTGCGACTGGCCTCCACCAAGTTGGATGGCCGAGCGGTTAGTGCAGGGGCAAAGGAAAATACAGCATAGTGACCAGACCTAGCATAAATGCTTTTTGGCATAATTTAGACCCGTTTAGCATCTAGCATATGTGCTGGCATAATTTTGGAAAAATTTAAAATAATTTAGCATAATTTTGTCCCAAGAAGCAAAATATCACAAACTGGTCTAAAAAAATGGTCATAATTGAAACCCAACAAAATTGGATGCCAGGTCATGATTAAAATGATTTCATCCAGAAATCCTTGTTCTTGTGAATACCTATTAGTGTGGGGGAGGGGGAACTAAAAATGTGAAATTTACATGAGTAGTCAACAATGAGGACGTATTCTTATATTTCAGTTGATCAGGCCTATGTTTTTGAAGACTTCCATTGGCTATCCTGACATCTGTCCCTTTTTAATGATGTTTTAACTGTGTCTATTTTGTATATTGTATTGTTTTTATGTGATGCCGAATAAATTTGAATTGAATTAGAATTTGTAATTAAAACAATAAAAGTTCTATAAATTGTTCCATATTCTAGTGCTATGACAGATATTATAATGCATTAATCATACATTTTCTGCAGCCTTCACCAAAGTTGGGGCTGAGGTGGTACATCGTCCATCTGTGAAAAGTCCCTCCTAGATCCGCCTGGATTTGAATCCTATATGCAATTGTTTATACAGGGGGTAACACCCACAGTGAGCTTAATGTGCCTTCATATTGTTATTTTTAGTAAAATGCTGGTGACGGAATGAGGGGTGGCACCAGTGGATTCCGAGTGACTACAGACCCCCATCCCCCGATCACGGGGATCTCCCCGGCAGGGGAAAAAATTCGGGGAGAAAACAAACAAATTTTATAGGGTTTGAGACTTGTTTTATGCCTTTCAAGTCGCTATGTTGTCAGATTTTTCTGCCCAAGGGAGGTCCCCAGGCCCCATGTAAGCGTTCTAGAAAATCACTAACTCTTTCTAGCCTAAAAATAAGCCTAACCCACCCTCCCGACCTCCATGTGTATCAGAGAATCCTTATAATGGTGATTGGGAGTGAGTGGGGGAGGGGAGGTGAAGGTAAATTGGGGCTTGATGATTAGGTATAGGGACACCACAGGAGTGGCGCCAGTGGGGACGGCACGCTCGCCTATGGTTCTGGTGCCTGTGGAACAAGTCTTCTCAGATAAGGACTATAAACCGTAGGCCCAGTGTATACAATTTGGCTCGTGTGCACTTAAAAGAACCCAGTACATCATTCGAGACGAGTAGAAGGTTACCCCGGTGTACTGGTCCATACATCCCTTGTTGTGGACAGACGAGAATCTGGTACTGGTTTACCGGATAGCTTAGGCATGAAGAGACCATTAGAGGAGAAGAAAGTCATTGAAATGAGTTACGTTTAGTCCACAGCGCTTTGTATCCTCTGGAAAAGGCGCTATATCAAATTCCATTAGGCTATTACCAAGGAAAAAAATCTTTTAAAAAGTTAAGATGGGGTGATTCTTTTCGTAAACAGTAGATAGTAGGTGCGCTTAAGCTTACCATCTATCAGTTAACCTACCGTAAAACCTCGAATTGAAGCCCAATGGACTTAATCTCGAGATGAAGCCCATAATTGAAGCCCCTCCCCTCCCCATCTTTAGTTTAGCCTTGAAAAGAAGTCAATGGGATTCTTTTCGAGATGGCATAGGCTTCTTAGTACAGTATATACACTGTACACGAATTTCAAAAAACAAAATAAATTGATACAAGCCTGATTTATACAATAGTTTAGGTGATTCAATGCTACACTCCATGATACAGATTGATGTTACAGTGGCCTTATTTTTTGTATAGTACAAATTCACAACATTTACAGCATTCATTTTGAAAAGAAGCCCCCACTTTACTTTGGAAAATAGCCTCGAAAAGAAGCCCATCCAAAGTTCGCAAAAAACAGAAGAAGCACAGGCCTTCAAGTCAAGGGTTTACGGTATTTCATTCCAAATCATTTAAAGCCTGTCATTGATGTGTTTTAATTGCTGATAGAACAATTTTTCTAACCTATTCTGGAGAATTTGGAGCTCATTTAAATACTCGGTTGTAGTTTATACCAGCTACAATAGTCAAATAAAGGCATTTATGTCGTAAATAAGATTGAAATTGCAGCCAATTATTCTGTCTGCCAGTCTCAGCATTGTTCTAAATTTCTCCCTGTTGAATACAGATAGACCGCCGCGTACGTGCTAAGAATACATTCCCGTGGTAAGATCAAAATAGTTTTTTTTTTCTTTTTCAATTCAATTCAATATGTATTTCCTCCAAAAGCTGTCAATGGTCCGCTATCAGTGACGTAAACGCCCATGAGCTACCGAAGGGCGCAGCTCCGGGACGCCGCTAAAAGAGCCACGGGGTCCCTTCAGCAAACTACAACAACGCCTTTGCAATACGGTACTTTTTTCTTAAATTTTCAAAAAGTAGAGGGGGTCGAGTCCCTTTTACCAGTTGTGTAACGCTTGTGTGCCTTCTGGAGCCAACGCCAAGCTACAAGTCCAATTGAACTCCGAAGAGGGCAGGAGCCCCTCTCATTATACCCGACACTCAAATATCATCTAAGTCCTTGCTAATACGATGCTTTTAACAATAGGGTACATTTTCTTTTAATTTATAAAAAATATGGGGTCTTGGCCGGCATCAAACCCCATTATAGAATACGCCTCCGCCCTAAGGAATAATAATAATAATAATAATAATAATAATAATAATAATAATAATAATAATAATAATAATAATAATAATAATAATAATAATAATAATAATAGTAATAATAATAATAATAGTAATAATAATAATAACAATTAGTAATAATAATAAGGCATCATTAAAATATTTAAATACATTTATCCATAAGCCTAAAATCGAATAAAACAATGAATAAGCCTACTAATAACTCGTATATTGGGATGATAAACGTCTATAAACATCATCGATTTGACCATAAAGAACAATTATCATTTGATTCAGATTGGCTTATAGTATCCTGTTTCAGAGCAATTAAATTTCTGGTATCAACCTGGCACTTTATCAAAATAATCAATCATATTAGTGACTTAACCGTCCTTATATTGGTATTTTCAAGCCTACTATTAGTTAGACGACCCAAAGAAAAAGTAATCCTAAAGTCGTAGACATACAATTATCATGGGGAAAGTCTCTGAATTTTTATATAGTTAACAGTTTATTTTTTAAATGTTGGAATGTTACCTTATAGAATATAACCAGTGAGAATCTTGGTAGGGCCATGCGACGTGCGAAGCACCGAGCCGGGGTGGGGTAGCAGTGGTATTGAACATTTTGTTTAGAAATGTTTTAGACCACATAGGCCTACAATGGTACATGGAATTTATAATGGAAAAATAGTTTGTTTTGGAGTAGGCCTACGGTATTTGCTCCACTCTTTATAAATTGTTCTTTCTTTTTTTTTTCTCATTTTTTCTCTGGGTATCATGTGTTCCCTGGATCCGCCACTGATGACGATTTATTGCATGATTGTTTAATATGCTTCTTTAGGCCTATATTGGCAAAGCTTCATTGGAACTTAGATCAATACACTCTAACCTAACCTAATGCACGCTAATGAAATACGTTACACGTACTGTACACAAATGATGATTTATGATACATACAAAACAAATGAGATTAAAATAGAAAATAGAAATACACAATTCGGTTACACTGAGACATTTGTCTCTGGCTAACATAAACTTACAAATGCTAATGCATAAACGAAACAAAAAAGGTAATAAATAATAAAACGTTGCACGTAAATAATCAAGTTACAAGGTGTGTTCAAAATATTAGTTGATTATATTGTTAAAGTCGCACGGTACTTTTTCAGCTTTAAAAATTATATATAGGGGTATTTACCCAGCCCGGTCACTTCGTGAGCGTACTTTGCAAGGGCCCAACATTTTTCTCGCCCCCGGGCCCTATGACTCGTCGTTACGCCACTGTCCGCTATACAAGAAATAATAACATTTACATTCATCTATAGCTACGTTTTTACAGTAATCCTTGCACTGTGTAGCTGTCCCCGACCAGGTGCAGATTTAGGGGAAGCGGGCTGGCCACGGCCCCTCATTTTAGAAAGCAAAAACAAAATAAACAAAAAATAGAAAAAAAAGAAAAATTTAAAAAAATGCGCCTCAGAGGTTATTTTCGGGCGTCTAGAACACCAAATTTTCGAGGGTGTATGCCCCGGACCCCTAGAGTAGTGGTATCTTGATCGGCCCCACTTTCGCTTTCTTCCCCCCCCCCCCCTCT
>NW_022701645.1:23768-49410 GCF_011630105.1 Anneissia japonica
CCCCTCTTTCGCCCATCTCTAGATCCGCCCTGCCGACGCAAAGGGGAACGTTCTCTGATTCAACTGACCAATCAGCGTTGCCAAAAGTCGGCGATAGCGGGTAGCGATTTTATGGAAACCAGGCTAAACTACAGTTCAAATTCATAATAATTAGCATTCATATGTTAGCGTTAATTGGGCCTAAATGTTTGATTTCAATTTTTTTTTTTTTTTTTTTTTTGCAAAAACTCTATCATCTTTATAATATTGTCGTGTTTTTATTTGTATTTTCATTAGTGCCTATGTTTATTTTATTTCATGCATTACGGTATATTACGAAGGCGTGTGGATACTATTTTATATTATGCTTCACTTATGTACAATTTTCAGTATAATAATTATGTCGAAGATATATATAATAATTACGTTTGTCATTATCTGTCTATATTATACAGGTATGTCTTTGTTTTGTTGTATGAGATCAGATGAGTGATATTTACTTACCGTACTTTTAATTGCACAACAACAAATCTAAACTCTGCGTATATCGAGAGATCAATTATATATTTCACTTTATTTATTCAATTCACAGAAAAATAAGTTACAAATCGTGGTCCAAAATTTCACAAAATAGCATAAAAATTTGACAATCCTTTAAAATATTTATAATTAGATAATTAGGTTCCATCAAGCCAGACCTTATTATTTAAATTTTAAAATATTTGAATTGAGTTAATAGTCTGAGCAAACATGTTGAACCGAACTAATTGTATGTTTTAACCGTCAATATTGATGAGTCTCTTGAGCTGTTTAATCGCTAAGGGATTGTCAGGTACTCGAGTAAACTGTAATCCGCTATTGGCGTTCCACCACCATTACAGTGCAATAAAATTTACAGATCAATATCAGATGCACGCATACTGTCAGGAAATAATTATAATGGTCACGACCGTGATTAATTGTGGAGAAGTAGATCTAGAATAATAGTAAACATATACACACACGCACCCACACACACAAAATAAGCCTCACCCAATGTTATTCTTTCTAGAGTTGACTCCGAATCTTGAATTATCCTAACAAATAGGGTTTTTTTTAACCCCTTCTAATCTTTTTATCGTGTTCACAAGAAGAAGATATAATGGGTTCAGAAAGCCATTAGGAATGTATTAATTTTTGGCTATCTAATAATTAGGTACACAATGGACCGTTTCGAATTAATATTATAAAATAGGGGGCGCGCTATAAGATTTTTGCAAGGTTCCAATAACAATGACAGTCTGCTTCGTCTCATGTAGGCATACATACTACGGTACTATGCGTACCTCCTTGGTTATATTATACAATTATGAATGTATAATTCAATACATGTAATATCTATTGCAATTATAGCCTTCTGTTAAATAGTAAGAATGTTAATTGCCTAATACCCAGCTAAAGAAGGTATTGGTGTTGAAAACCTAATTGGAAGTAGTCCTTTTTGTATAGGGGGCGCGCTATAAGATATTACAAGGCGCTGAAGAATGAATATTCCGTTTCATGAATACCAGCCTGATAATTAATTGGATATCTTATTTATCTAATTTAATTATGTATGCATAATGCAATAAATGTAATATTTCATTTATTAAGGTATTTTGTTAAAATCCGTAGTACATTAAAGCCAAACCAACAGAAGGGGGTCCGGGGGAGAATAAACCCCCTCCGTCAGGGACCTCTAGACCGCTCTGCTTGGACCCCCCTGTCAGAAAATGTCCAGCAAGGTCGTCAGGAAAAATCAAATCTCGAGCACCGAAAGTAAAATTCAAGCATGCCTTGGTAGGCTGTCAAATTTTCGGGATTAAAAACTGTTTAGTGCGAACAGTGTTAGCGATGTGCGAGGTGTTGTATATTATTGCGACCGTATGGGTTGCAATGGTGGCGCCAGCTTTTTCCAATCACCACCAGAAGGACCCCATTGGAAATAAGTCTTTTTAGACTTTCGATCGTGGGCTATACTTGTTGTTTACACCGAATAAGTCCAATCCAATGAAGTCTAATCCAGGAACCCGTCCACGAGGTCGTCCAATTACCTCATGAGATGATTTGATTGAAAGAGATGTTCAGGACCTCGGTCTACACCCCAAAAAAGGATAGGGGTTAGGGAGTGGTCAGACCGTCAGAGCACGCTACCCTCCTGACATAGGGCGTGCGTGCTAAGTAAGTTGTTGGGCCTAGTACCAAGGAGGTATAACCTTCACAGTTTTGTGTTCAAAACGTTTGTGTAGATTCATGGATACATAAACGTAATACTAATAACAACGTTATAACGTTGCTGCAACGTTGGATTAACGCCATTTTTCTCACCACAACGCTTAAAACTTTCGGGAACGTTATGATAGCGTTTTATGTTCGTTGTCTTAAGTAACCAGGTTTGGATACTTGCATTATATAGGCCTCTATTTTAACTTAACTGAGTCAAAAAAAGGAAGGTAATAATTAATATCAAGAGTACATTATTACTAGCCCTCTCGCATCGATGGGGCAGTCCAGCACTTCAAAGTGATTTTGAATGAAACATGCATTTTGCAGAAACACATGTGTGATCATAAATTTGTCACACAAGTCTATGCGTGATAACGAATTATTGTGCAGTAGCTTGGGTCATTAGAGAGCTTTCGTTATCTCATTCGAGAATCAATTCACCGACAAAATTTCTCTTTCTCAACCAAAACAACCCAGCCAACCACGCACTTAGAATTTAGAAGGCGCGTGCGGTCTTGCGCGTTCATTGTCACAACCAACTGTTGATTAAGTGACTGAAACTCAAACCCCGGGGGGCCCCACCCTTGGACCCCGGTGGGGGCCCTTGCGGCCCCCTGGCCCCAGCCAACTGGTGTAGTCACGCATTTAAAATCTCAGAGTAGAAATGCACAAGTAAAACAAATTTTGAAACAATGAAATAATTAAGAGGAAATGTTAACATGTTCACAAAGCAAAATGCTATTTTGTATTTTATAGTAATGCGTTGTTCCTGCTTTGTTGAAGTTCTACGTGTTGTCATGACTATAATATTTCAATACTAAGGGCCAATTATAGGATTCCGCCCTCTTTTTCCACTTGGGCTTGTGAACCTGGCTGCGGCTAACAGCGACACACACGTCCATACGCATACATTTCTATCTTATGAAACTATCGAACTTAGAACCAGATGAAATTCTTTTCTGATAAATTTGTATCTTAATGGTATGGTCCAGAATAGTAAAGTATAGTATGGCCTATACCATGATATGATAAGGCGATAATCATTAAATTTTATTATTCGTTAAATATTTTATATGGGAAGCTGTAATAGAGATACCGCAAAGATGTTTCCTGGCTTTAAAAAATGTCATTAAAATATTGACTTTTCTTGCAATAATTTGGTTTTCGTTCTGTTTTATTTTTGGCTGGTTCTTTTTTAATATTGTTAATACTTTCCATTTTTTATATTTAATTTTGTGTGTCTGTTCTGTGATTGTATCATTTGCTTGTAGATGTGCAAAATACCGAAATAAATCAAACAATATCAAAATATATGCCTATCATTATATTTAGATTTAATTCAAGTTATTAGACTGTTTCTGACGCATACTGACGCAAAATGCAACTTGATTGATTGATTGATTGATTGATTGATTGACCGACCGACCGACCGACGGATTGATCGATCGATCGATTGATTGATTGAATATCAATCAATCAATCAATCAATCAACAAACTGCTTAACGATACATATGAAACTCATCTATCGCCACCATAATTTGAGTGACATTATTTGGATGCACTAGTACATTTTAATTATTCGACCGTGGATATTGTTCAATGGTTTTAACATAAATCTGTGGTGTTGATTGGTGGAGCTGGCTTGACCCTTAGACTTCAATCTCCTTACAATAAGGCTATTAATAAACTATGGCATATGAAAGTTGTAATTATTCTGCCTGATGATAGTTGGTGGAGCAAGTAGTTTTGCCTCGCGAACTTTCTGTACTTAGGACGTTAATTCATAACTAAGCCTACACAGATGTAGAAAAAGAATTGTGGAAACTATGTTATTATTTTGTCATACTTTTCGCGTAGTATAATGTCTACTGTTGATCTCTCATAATTAATTCAACAATTTCGAAAGATTGTCTTGAAGATGAACACAACAATCTCGTACATTGAATTATCGTCTTCGGTAGTAATAGTTGTGAGGACAATCATTCTGATCTTCATTACTTTGTTGGCTATGATAGGTAATTCAGCAACACTTTTTATTATCTACACAAAAGAATCACTTCGAACAAAAACATCCGTGTTTGTTGCTAACCTTGCTATTGCAGACTTTTTCAACGGACTGTTGATTATGCCTGTTATGATTATTGCTTCTATTGCTAACAAGTGGCCATTTGGAAATGCGTTTTGTAAAGTTTCAGCGTTCGTTACTGCACAACTTTGTTTAACAAGCATCTCGACTTTGTGTGCAGTAGCTATCGAAAGATATCAATCTATTATTAATCCGTTAGTTTATGAATCAAAAATGTGCAAACGGAACATCATTTCTCTTATAAGTTGGACTTGGATTCAATCGTTCGTATTCTCAATATTGCCAATTCTAGGCTGGGGGAAGTATGTTTACGTACCGTACATCTTTACATGTGTTACTCCGTGGGGAGACGACGCAACCTGTCTCTTATACACATCTAGATGTGTATAAGAGCCAGACACACTACTGTACTATGCATACCTCCCAAAAGAGTGAACATTATATACAATTTAAGATGGTTATAATCTGTACATTATATCGAGAAGTGATCAGAATGTCTCAATTAAAGACCGTTGCATTTGTTCTTCAGCTGTCATTCAAATATCATTTTGTGTTATGTAATATAGTTAGATTTTTAAAGTGTTGTTTTTTTTTTTCCAAAATCTCGAAGTGGACTTCTCTCGGATCACTTCTCGTGTCTGACCTTGTAAACCGGTGCCGGTTGTTTTTGTCTGTCCACACAGGGACTG
Source organism: Anneissia japonica (assembly GCF_011630105.1). Classification (NCBI taxonomy): domain Eukaryota; kingdom Metazoa; phylum Echinodermata; class Crinoidea; order Comatulida; family Comatulidae; genus Anneissia; species Anneissia japonica. The sequence goes on from NW_022701645.1 coordinate 28,768, forward strand.
TATGAACATATAAAAAGTGGTAATCCCACCCTCCTCAGGATATATGTCATGGATCTATAATTAAGCTGTTGTGTTTTTTAAAATGTTTCGATTATTATGACCATAATGATATAAAAAAATATCTACCAAAGCTAGACCCAAAGAGATACATCACTGATTATTAGTTGAAAACCAGCCCTAGCCCAAACTGATCCATTATTTTCTTTTCTAGATTTATACTCGTCAATCAATTATCTAAATCCACCTAAATGTGGTAATCTTTTTTACTTTTTTACTTCCATTACACGACCAGACACACAGCATCAGTGGACCAAAATTCTGGAATAGATTACCTAGCTTGTAAATATCAAGCAATCTGTATTGAAGTATCTTTTATCAAAATATTTTATTTCATTTAATAGATACATTTGTTCTCTATCAGAATAATTATTGACAATCAGTTTGTTTTGTTCTTGTATTTGTTTTATTGTCGGCGTACCCTCTGTTTCTTTCTACGTGTTCGTTGTTATGGGCATTCTAGCACACAAGATTTCATTTTTTGTTCTTTTTTTTTGTTTTTGTTTCGTGTGTTGTTATTATTATTATTATTATTATTTTTATTATTATTGTTATTTATTTTTTTAAATGCCTGCTTTATTAGTTTATTTTTGTTTTCTACGTACATTGTTTTGTTGTATATTCTGAAGAAAGTACATGTTTCTATGAATGAATAAATTAATGAATGAATGAACTGTTGCAGTAGCCGTGGCAATTAGGGACCTGACACTGAGCGTGTTTCCAAAACAACGGCGTTGCTACGCTATTGCTTCATTGTCTAGGCAAAAATACAATGCTTTACTATATAATATATGTATTTTAAGAAGCACTTCACAATGCAATGGACAGGTACTTATGGTACAGATGGTTACATATACTACATATCACATATATTACATATCACATATACTAGTGATACCTATACTAGTGATAGATCGAAATTAGAACACTTTGGAGACTGTCTCTTATACACATCTATAGGACTTCATTCCACAATAATTATCCACAATGATACTGATGCATTTTTCTATAAATGAGATTCGCCTCTTACAAAAGAGTGAACATTATATACAATTTAAGATGGTTATAATCTGTACATTATATCGAGAAGTGATCAGAATGTCTCAATTAAAGACCGTTGCATTTGTTCTTCAGCTGTCATTCAAATATCATTTTGTGTTATGTAATATAGTTAGATTTTTAAAGTGTTGTTTTTTTTTTTCCAAAATCTCGAAGTGGACTTCTCTCGGATCACTTCTCGTGTCTGACCTTGTAAACCGGTGCCGGTTGTTTTTGTCTGTCCACACAGGGACTGTATGAACATATAAAAAGTGGTAATCCCACCCTCCTCAGGATATATGTCATGGATCTATAATTAAGCTGTTGTGTTTTTTAAAATGTTTCGATTATTATGACCATAATGATATAAAAAAATATCTACCAAAGCTAGACCCAAAGAGATACATCACTGATTATTAGTTGAAAACCAGCCCTAGCCCAAACTGATCCATTATTTTCTTTTCTAGATTTATACTCGTCAATCAATTATCTAAATCCACCTAAATGTGGTAATCTTTTTTACTTTTTTACTTCCATTACACGACCAGACACACAGCATCAGTGGACCAAAATTCTGGAATAGATTACCTAGCTTGTAAATATCAAGCAATCTGTATTGAAGTATCTTTTATCAAAATATTTTATTTCATTTAATAGATACATTTGTTCTCTATCAGAATAATTATTGACAATCAGTTTGTTTTGTTCTTGTATTTGTTTTATTGTCGGCGTACCCTCTGTTTCTTTCTACGTGTTCGTTGTTATGGGCATTCTAGCACACAAGATTTCATTTTTTGTTCTTTTTTTTTGTTTTTGTTTCGTGTGTTGTTATTATTATTATTATTATTATTTTTATTATTATTGTTATTTATTTTTTTAAATGCCTGCTTTATTAGTTTATTTTTGTTTTCTACGTACATTGTTTTGTTGTATATTCTGAAGAAAGTACATGTTTCTATGAATGAATAAATTAATGAATGAATGAACTGTTGCAGTAGCCGTGGCAATTAGGGACCTGACACTGAGCGTGTTTCCAAAACAACGGCGTTGCTACGCTATTGCTTCATTGTCTAGGCAAAAATACAATGCTTTACTATATAATATATGTATTTTAAGAAGCACTTCACAATGCAATGGACAGGTACATATACTAGTGATACCTATACTAGTGATAGATCGAAATTAGAACACTTTGGAGACATATTTTTAATTAGAGTGTCGCATTATGTTTGTGAGAAATGATGACGTAAATCTGAAGTCTGGACCTGTCAAATGAAGTTGATCAGTTTGCCAAGAAAAATTATAATAAGTATTACTGTACAAATGACTTATAAAGAATAATTGTCACCAAGAATTTTGAGTATAATTCCGAAGGTAGATTGTGTTACCTTATTAATATAAGACTAAAGTAAATTTAAACACTGAATAAAGAAGAGAAAATACAGCAATGGAAAGTATAAAGAGTTAAATCTTTCATATAAAAATTGTTAAAAAGCATTTTTTTAAATTTAGGTTTAGAGGTAAGCCTTATAGCGACAATAAATCGTACTTATGAATGATTCACAAAAAGGTTCAAATAGCTTAATGAATTAAATACTATTACAGGTCTCCATCCACTTGAAGACCACTTCTAAGATCGGTGTGTTGGTGGTCTTTAGCAGCTTCTGTCTCTTATTTAGATTTAAAAAAAAAATAAAGATAATTAAAAGACATTTTGTAAAATGTTGTAGTAGATCAAAGTGGACTTTGGTGGAGGGAGACCAGTACTCTTAGGTTACCGTAATTCATCAGATTCCTTTTTATTTAACCTCCAGAAATATAGATTTTTTTTCTAAAACTAGTTAATGAGTTTGTTGAAAGAGAAGCAGGTCTGAATCCAACCAAAAGTATATTGCAATTGCTTATCATTCCTGTGTGATTTCCTTTTGGATGGTTACACTTCCATTGAACAAGCTGCCAATCACTTGTTAACCGATCAATACTAAGCAATTTCCAAATATTGTAAAGGTAATGCCTCTTTAAATGCCAAAAATAGAATAAATTTTAACAATATGCCGGTGAGTTTCGGGAGATTGTACAAAATTGACGAACACAAAATTAATAAGATAGTTAATGAATTTAAATTTGGCTCTTAGAGGTCAAACCTTTACATGTAATTATATTATTTGTTTGAAGGTTTGCATGGCGAAGTAATAATATATTAACGCTTGCTATAGGACTACACCACGTAGACAAGAGAATAATATCTTACTATTATTTTAATTATATACCGGTATTCATCATATATATTATAATTTATAATTATATTTATATAGTATATTAATATTCATATATTATTCTCCTGAAGACGATTGAAACAACTCAATCGAAACGTCTAAACCAACAACAGTTCTTTTCGTAGTATCTACTGTACATAGTGTACCGTACCGTACCGCAAGTATATGCCGGTATATTATGTAATACAATGTCCAAAGGTTTACAGACCGATCATGTCGTTCTGCGCAGCGATATCATGTCTACTGACATTATAATTTCTAAACAGCATGTTAACGCCACAGTGTCTGACGAAATATGTAAGACCTGGCCAGACGATCACATTATATTTGACAAAAACATGTGACATGCCTAAATATAGTCATGGTGACATCACATCATAACCATATATAGGCACATCATGACTATATATGGGCATATAACAGTTTGTTGTCAAAGACATTTTGATAGTTTGGATATTTTTCATTTTTCAAATATAAAGGTTGTTTACTGCGGGGATGATAGTGCTATATTTTAACATTTGACCGAAACAGTCATAAGAGAAAGATTTGGAAACCAATGTGGTTGCTGTTTACGAGACTTTGGACATGAATGTGAAAACATTGTCACAACTTGGGAGTGAATTATTAGATTAATGCACTGAACTTTACAAAATCACATTCAAACTGTGTTATGATCATCACAAATTAAGTGTTTTAATACAAGATACGCCAGGCCCACAGATGTACTTCACCACATGAACAAGCATAAACACAATTTCAACTACAATCATGTGCCAGTATTTTAACTTTGTAATCATAGGTTTAAATCGATTAAAGCATTAAATCGATATCTATAGTCATCATGTATACAAGCATAATATCAGCATGTTCTAGCATATCACCTATATATGCCTATAAAGTGCAAACATATGCAATAACACTTTTATAATCTTGTATTCTAGCGTACCAAAACTACAATCAAGGGTACAAGCGTAAAGTGTCGCATCTATCGTCATATCACGTAGGCTTATATAAATAACCATGAGTGCAATGTAGGAAATATCATTGATATTCCTCATATGGCCACATTTATAATTCCCGTCCCCAGGTCAGACCAATTCGCCGTAACCATACAAATTCTAAGCCAGCTTTCCATCCTCACACTAACCTCACGCCGTATGCATTATATTCACCTAACATAGCCAACGTACCCTGTCTGTCTTTGCCTAGCATGTCAAAGTTGTGACCCCGCAAGAGCATAACGAAGTCCCTTTATAGTCATGCCGTATGGTAATTCACAGGACATACAGTATGTGTGTAAATTAACTGAAACTCACAACATAGTAATGAACATATATAGACCTAAGTGTTGAATCCAGTTACTCCCGACAAATATTAAGATCCAATAATGTATTTATATATTACATAATTCTAAATTAGAAAATAGATCAACCGGGTGCCTACGCTGTACATCTCCACAGATTGCTCTGAAAACCCGTTTCCATATGGCTTTAAGTATTAGTTAAGGGGAAAAGGTTTTGAAAATTTAAAGTTTTCAATTTATCATTACCCAATTAATTTGGTCAGTCACATGTTTATTACTTGATTACAATTCATTTTCAACAATTCAATTGCAATTTCCGTAATTCAATTTCTATTCCAATTTCAATAATTGAATTTGAAATTAAATTTCAATTTCATTCGCGTGTCCTTCATATGGGATACCAATACAATACAGTGCTTGAATATTAAATGTCATTCTAATTTATACAATTTAAACTTCTAAAAAATAAATTTATAGCTTGGAACAGTTGAATATAGATACTTAATGGTTATCTGCAGTAAATGATTTTAAATTGTCTTTAAATTTTGCAGGTCTGTAATATTAATAGAAGACAGTTACAGAAATTACGTCCACGTAGTAATATTGCATTGTGGCATTTACGTCATCCCGATCTCTTCCCCTGAATAAAGTTTCTGTATAAGATGGGTTTAATTAACATAAATATTCATAGTTGAGAAAAGGGTAGGATGAGGCTTTTTGTAGACGATTTAAATACCGTTTAACCTGGGTCATTACATCAATGTACAAACGTTACCGGCTAGCCTAGAGTAAAGTTGATTCATCTAGAAAGTCATGTGTGATTTGGAGCAAATTGTTTAATAAAAGTATCTACGAATTTTGGTATATTCAAGTTCCTGCTTTATGCACAACCAAGTCATAATGCCTTAACCCCCACACGCTACGGGCCTGTTTATAATATTATTATTACCACTATTGATAGCATTACAGTATTATTATCATCCGTCATCATCATCCTCCTCCTATTCGTCATCGTCATCATCATTCTCATTGTTGTCATCATCACCATTATCATAATAATCATCCTTACTGTCATTGATCGTTGTAATCACCATCATCATCATCGCATCATACGCATCCGTTATCATCCATCGTCATCGTCCTCATCTTCATCACCATCCTCATCAATCATCATCGTTATCATCCTTATAATCTTCATCCTCCGCATCCTTCATCATTTTCTTCATCATCATCCTCATCATCATATTCATCCTCATCCATCATCATCCTCGATGCCGTAGCCGGCTATTGCGACAGTCCTACACCATTTTTGTAATGGGTCCACAAAAATGGGTCCACATTTCTAAAAATGGGTCCAAATTATGTAATTTTATGCATAAAATTGGTCCACTTTTTGAAAAATGGGTCCATATTTCTCATATTTATCTTAAAATGGGTAAAATGTAAGAAAATGGGTCCAGATATTTCATATTTTTGTGTAAAACGGGTACACATTGTTTGAATTTACGTGTAAAGTGGGTCCACCCTGATATTGCCCCGCACTGTCTGAAAATCCTGGCTATGGCATTGATCCTCATCCATCATCGTCACTGTGATCACCATCCTCACCAATCATCGTTATCATCATCACCATTATCACATCCTCATCCATCATCATCCTTATCCTCATCATCATCAACCTCATCCTTACCTCCTTATCATCATCACTCATCATCATCATTCATCATTATCATCGTCATCGTCATTATCATCCTCATCATCATCTCATTACAATCACCATCTATCATCATCATCCATCATGATCCTTGTCCTCATCATCATCAACCACATCATCATCATCATTCATCATTATCATAATCATTGTCATTATTATCCTCATCATCATCCTCATTACAATCATCATCTATTATCATCATCCATCATCATCCTTGTCCTCATCATCATCAACCACATCATCATCATTCATCATTATCATCATCATTGTCATTATCATCATCATCATCCTGATTACAATCACCATCTATCATCCTTGTCCTTATCATCATCAACCACATCATCATCCTTATTAATCATCATTATCACCATCATCCTCATTCACGTCATCATTCTTATCCTTATCATCATCAATCATCATACTCATCATGAGGATGATGATGAGGAGGACGACAAGAATGAAGATGAGGGGCAGAGGGATGTTTCTTATCATTCATCATCATCCTCCTCATCATCATTATTACAATCATCCTCTTCATCAACCATTATTATCAATCATAATGATCATCATCCTTATCTGCATCATCATCAAACTCAACATCCTAATTTTCCTTATTATCATCATTATCCTCACCATCATTATCAGCATCATCGTCTTCCTAACCATCATCAATCATCATCTACCTCATCATCTTCCTTCTCCTCATCAACCGCATCATCCTCGTCATCATTCTTATCTTCATCATCATAATCATAATCGTCATTGCCATCATCCTTATTATCATCATCATCATCCTGATTACTGTCATCATCATCATCATCATCATCATCATCATCATTACCATAATCATTATCGTCATTACCCTCTTCATCATCAGTTACCATCATCATCATGAGGATGATGAGGAGGAGGAGGACGAGAATGAAGATGAGGACGAGGGTGAGGATGCGAGGGATGACTCTCATCATTCCTCATTATCATCATCATTCTCATCAATCATTTTCTATCATCCTTATCACCATCATCACAATCATCATCATCGACAACCATTATCATCAATCATAATCACCATCATCTCCTTCCTCACCATCATCCTCATCATCTTTCTTCTTCTCCTCCTCATCATCAACATCCTCATTATGATGGGGATTCTAATGAGGAGGGGGATGACAATGAGGAAGATGAAGATGATGATGATGATAATAATAATAATAATGACATCATTATTGTAAGAATAACAGTACTAACGCTAATATCAATTTTAATTATAAACTATAATTTTTGTTAAACGCATAAGAATAATGATATAATATATTAATAATATTATATAGTAACAACATAATAGTAGAATAATGATGATAAAGAAAAATGTAGTGTGGAAAGATTAAATTGAAATAGGTAAACATTTTCTTTAATTTTGATTGTCGTAGTCTTGGAATTTGGTGTTTTGACGTCATCATTCCAAATTTGCCTTGGGGTTGGGAATTTCCGTCAGTAAGCCTAGACTCCCATAATCCGATGCCACGACGAGGTCACCACACCACAAATAATGATTTGCTTATCTATATAACATTTTATTTTGATTGGCCATACTAAGCTAAAAAACAACTCTCCTATAGCCCAGGGATGTTTATTCCAGGACTCTGACCGAGGGTCTAGTCGACCTTGTGGTTGGACCCACCCTATTAAGACCCCCCTGGGGCCAACACCGAACGACCATAATGGGTATTTAACTAAGGTCCCGTCAATTTTCACATTTATAGAAAAAAACTAAGAGTGACTAAAACCATAAATGTTTCCCATACTCGATCCAAAAATTGGTATTTTAAAGCAAAATTTCACTATTTCGATTTTTTCATTGGGTTTACTTTGTATTAGTTCATTAATTATATGTTTTATATTATTCCTGTATGTATAATATTGTTTTGAGATTGTATTTGTACGTTGATAACAATAAAATTATTTTTACATTAAAAACATAGTTTTTTCCCGGCATAATGGAAGCCATCTTGAAATTTGTCATGGTGACGTCATCATTCCGATCAAATTTTTTAATGAGAGTGATGAGTAACTATTTAGCCACGTTGTTGTTATATTTCATATCCACTGTATATGTAAAAGTGTGAAAACATTTATTTTCCCTACCCCCATCTTAAATAGTTTAAAATAGGGTATTTTAAGCCAAAATTTCAAAGTGCTGTAAAAAAAAATTGCCCAAGCCCTAGGCATGGGGAGTATTTTTTCTGAGACACTATAGGGTATGCAGATTCAGAAAAACCAAGAATAAATTTTCCTTTACTTTTTTCCCGCAAAGTTCATTTCAGCAGTTCTACAACCAGGTTACAGTGGCGTATCTATTATTTAAGGAAGTGGGGGGGGGGTCAATGCAAGCCACAAGAATTAAGGTGGTCAGGACCAGGATGCGAGCGAAGCGAGCATTGAGGCTGGGGGCCAGTGGGCCGTCGGGGGCCCGCGGACGGGGTTCAGGGGCCGGAGGGCCCGGGATAAATTGGCTATTTTTTCATTGTGTAAGCCCCAACACCAATTATAATGTAGTAGAAATCTCATATAGTTTAAAATATTTTTTTTCTATAAAAATAAAATATATATATATATAAAAAATGATAGCCCAGAACGCCGTGGTGACGCCGGTAGGGTCAATTTTTGTCTGAAGTTATCAAGATGATATAAACAGTTTCATTGGACTAAATTCTTGCTTATGTTGACCGCATGCTTACCTAAGATTAGTACAGTAACACTGGTTTCAAATCACGGTCAAGTAGTTAAAAATCACCTAATTTTGGAACGTATTTAACTGAAGACCTTTGCAAAATATGAAAGTCAAATTACATTTTAAATATAAAGGAACATGAGCCAATAATTTTGTTTATAATGTTAAAACAGGTAAGATAGGACTACTGGTAAAAATATGGTTAAAATGGATTATACTATGCAAGCTAAAGTGTTGTGATGAATGTACACATTACTTATTCGTCACATATTGACTTATTTTAGCGATTAACATGGTCACTAATATTATATTTTATTTCATTATATTTAGTGAACATATACGCATTTGTATCAGTCGCACTCACTGAAGTGGCACGTTCACTTACCTACTACATACTAAATAGTCCTTCATTGTAATATACTGTACTAACGTATTATTTGAATAATGAATTCTCACATGAGTTGCTTTTGTAGCTTGACAAGTCCTAGTCCAATTTTGTAGCTGTCTCTTATACACATCTCACTGAGCTTGGGCAAACTTTTACTGGTTCTTATTTTTTTAAAGTGTAGCCTTTTTTCCTATTCAAAACCTAATCAATTTAACTTGTGGTCTGTCAAAAAGTGGTCAGGCTAAAACCTGACCAACCGTACTGGTCGCAATCGGCCCTGGGGGTGTGTGCTGATGAAATGATAGTCCACACTACGTTAACGCCACCTTGGTTGGCGGTGACGCGAAAATTTCAGTATTTTATACGTTTGGAGGTCCGGAAATGGAAATTACCGTTTAATTCTTTTTATTTTTTATTACGAATTCAGTTTAAAAAATCGAATTAATTAAATACCGTAGGTACCCGAAAATGGCACTTCAATACTTACAATTCTAAAAAGTACATATCCAACTAGCTGAGCCCCACCCTGGTAAATATTTCAAAATTATTTTTAAAGAATAGAGAAAAAACTGAAAATAATATTCAAATCCTGAGAGGCGACGTAATCTTAATTTTTCTCACCTCAGCCCCAACCATGGTGGGACTGAGGTGTCTATCTGTGAAGGCCCCTCTCTGAGCACAGGCTCTAATTTCGAATTTCTGGATCAATCATTTTAAGGACCACCACATCTGAGCGAAGGCCCGTTGTTCCGAAGTAATTAATTCAAATATAGACAAAAATATATTTGAAGGTAGGTCTATATTGGCTAACAATATACAATTATTGCTAGCATGACCTGTCAGCTCAGTTTATGTATATTTTTAACTAATTATTAGAAATTGAAAAGATTCCAAGCGAATGAAGCGTAAGTATAACTTCCTAATGTTTAAACAGGAGACAGAAAAGATTTTAATAACAATAGGGGAATTCAAGTAACTTCCATCCAGTGTTTGGATTATTTACTTATGGCCGATGGGAAACATTTAACTACTTTCTCACTTTTGCAAAGTAGACACATTGACAGTGGCGGCGAAAGCATCTTGGGTGAGCGGCAAATGAAGGGCAAGGTATGATTTTGGGTTGGGGGGCAAGTACCTTGACGAGAGGAAAGTGAGCGTGGTCGGGTGTCAATTAAAATGTTTTGAAAGTGGTCCATGGGGCGAATCACCCGAAAAATGTGAGAATTCAGAGGGTTATTCAATCGATTCTAAATAGATAGTCTACTAATTTGATATTTTTTTCTCCCCGACGAATTGTGTTTTTTTTTCTACTCTTCTGGTTGGGGGGAAAACTGGGGGAATCAAATTTTCTAGGGGGAATTTTTCCCCACCCCTGTTCTCCCTGTAGTGCCGCCACTGCACATTAAAAGCAAATAAAAGAAGCTCTAGACGTGATTCGTAACATAGCACATTGAGTTTTAATTCATAATACTACTGGTAATAGCTCAACTGAAATTCTCACTGGGAACATCTCCCTTATCCACGATCGAGAGAGGAATTTTACTGATGTGAGTTAGCCAGATTTTCGTACATTTCGCAAAATAAAGGAAATATATATTTTTTTTTAATGAGGCAGCGAAAATGGATGCGGGAGGTGACAAGAAACTAGTATTTTTTTTGTTTTTACTTGGCCTTATATTTTGTTAGGGAAAATATTTGGGAATATCGTTTTAGAAAAGTGATCTTTCTTAATTTACTCCATAAATTGTAAGGAATTGTTTCACTGCCGTATAGCCTGCATTCCTGGAAAAAAGGTCACTAATTCAGACCAACGGGTCTTCGGACCAAAGACCCTTCGGACCAACGGGCCTTCGGACCAAAGACCCTTTTTTTTTCTAGCTACAGTTTTACCTCAGATCAGATATTCCCGTGAAGCAAATGATCATGTATGCAGTTATGATACTGATAAAACATGTCAGTGAAACAATTATGAATACATCAACCGCTAGAAGATAATAACATACCGGTATAACTATATGTAAAGGTTCAGTGGCGTATCTAGAAGTCTTGAAATGTGGCTGCTGATTTGGGGGGTGACCGAGATTTTGACAATTAAACAAACATATTTCAGACCTACTCAATCGACCACAATGTGCGAGGTACAAAAACTAATCTTATTAGAGAGGGTGCACTTTATTCACTCTATAACGATACATAAAACGATAGCATTCCAGCGGATGCGTTCTACAACCTCTGAATTTGCCTAGTAACGAAGAATTCGTCAAGAAAATGGAAATCTCCTATGAAAAATAATCTGTATTTCTCATTGTTTTTTTTTATTCTTTTGCTTAAAACTAAATATTTCATATTTTTCATGGTTTATAATAATCAGAGTACGGTAATACATATGCATTTTTCCTGAAAACAAACTTTGCCGGGAATGGGGCTTTAACGTTGCAATTTGCTTCAGACGCCAAAGGTTGCTACTTGATTTGTATATTTTCCTAATAAATATTGCTTACGCACGAAGGACTGGAAAATCTAACCCTCATTGTTCATCCAATGGACACGTAACTGTCAGACACAAGGGTGATCATGAGCATTCAATTAACAAACGTTTATTTTTTATTATTTTGGCGCGCACTATTGAATAGATCAATTAAGAATCATTAGTGCAGATGCTCGTTTTGTTAGACGTGAAAATAACTTCTTCTGGTAATTTAGCAATACCCTATTGTGATATTTTGAATTTTCTACTTTGTAGACAAATACAATTGATATGTAATAGTATAAGCATACTTGTTTGAGCAAGCACTTTAAACTGTCCTTGGATTTTTAGTCCGATCTGAAGACAGTTTCCGTAACATCTGGACTAGAACTAGTTATTCCAACGAACGAAGAACCACCGTGTCAAAATAGATATTGTAAAGATGAAGTATAAATGGTTTGGCGTAGCGGGACCAAACCTCGAGGTCGGGGTTCCAATCCCTCGCTGTGCATCACTTGTGTACTTTATCTGCATTGCATCTCTCCACCCAGGAGTATAAGTAGGGTTAAATGCCAAAATGCGCTGATGTAGCTGCTGAAACGTTATTATATGGAATACTTCCCCAGAGGGCTTAACAATATGCGCTACTTAAGTCGTATATTATTATTATTATTTTTATTATTGTTATTGTTATTGTTATTGTTATTGTTATTATTATTATTATTATTAGTTATTTTTTTTAATTATTATTATGATTATTATTACTGCTACTACTACTACTGCTACTACTACTACTACTACTACTACTACTACTACTACTACTACTACTACTACTACTACTACTACTACTACTACTACAACTACTAGTGAGGCACTGGGCGGGACCAAATATTTGCAGTGGAGGGGTAACACCTGTATAAACATAAGTTTAAATGACTTGGGAAACTGTCTCCTGTCTTGTCACCATCCCATCTTTTAAGAGATTAAAATCCAACAATAATATTAGCGTGAAAATTATTCTCATAAATTATCCCCACTCCTAAAAAAAGAAAAAAGCTGCTGAATATTTACTCAACATCTGCACACTTTTTCCAGCTAAAAAGCACTCTAAGATATTAAGGGTGGTGGGGGAGGTCAGGACGTCGACGGCAATCACCCCCTGTGGATCGGCGCGGCTCGGAGTATGATTTCAATAATCATTGGTGAAACCTAGTCGACCAAATGCTGCAAGTATTGCCATATATAAGAGAATATTCTAAAGCATAATACTGAATACTGCTACGTATTTAACTGAAGACCTTTGCAAAATATGAAAGTCAAATTACATTTTAAATATAAAGGAACATGAGCCAATAATTTTGTTTATAATGTTAAAACAGGTAAGATAGGACTACTGGTAAAAATATGGTTAAAATGGATTATACTATGCAAGCTAAAGTGTTGTGATGAATGTACACATTACTTATTCGTCACATATTGACTTATTTTAGCGATTAACATGGTCACTAATATTATATTTTATTTCATTATATTTAGTGAACATATACGCATTTGTATCAGTCGCACTCACTGAAGTGGCACGTTCACTTACCTACTACATACTAAATAGTCCTTCATTGTAATATACTGTACTAACGTATTATTTGAATAATGAATTCTCACATGAGTTGCTTTTGTAGCTTGACAAGTCCTAGTCCAATTTTGTAGACTCGTTTTATTGTAGAATTATTTTTACAAAATTTGAATGGGCATAAATAGGAACTTAAAACATGCCAATAATGGTAAGACATTTAAATGAATGATGTACGATAGGCCTATATATTTCTTTCAGAGCTGTGCACGCGTCTGGACGGTAAATCGTCACAAGCATTTGTCCTTATTAGAATGTGGTTATAGGAAGACGCTTTACTTGTTGCCGTAATGCCTGAGCGGGATATAATTTTCCAGTTACCGATCCAGATTAACTGTCGACTTTCAATTCAAAAATTGTTCGTTATTATTGATACATTGTTACTTGTACAGACATTTATAATGCGCCTTTTCCTTGAGGTTATAAAGCGCACTACAAAAGTCTCATTGCTCAGGGAAAAACTTTAGGCAGCATGTACTGCAACATGACATTTCAATTTATTGGTAGTCGCCTTGACAAATAAAAAAAACACTAACGCAGGGTTTGCCCCCATTCAAAGCTACACTAAATTGTAACAAACATAGATTATAATAGGCCTATAAAACATGTTTTTATTTAAAAAAATATTCAAACTTGTAAAAAATAATTAAAATAAATTGTAAAAAAGTATACCAAATAACTTGTACAAATTAAGTTATATTAAAATAAAGATAATACTGCAGATACGTATAGAAAACGTTAATGCTTTTCATAATTTCAGTTCAATAGATCATTGTTTTTACTAAATACTTATAAAAATGTTAGTCAAAAATATCACAAGTTTGTTTATTTTTCTAACGTATCAAGTAGGAAATGTTTTTAAAATTAAGATGAGCCGTTAACAAATGTCCCAAAAATAGAATAGTTGTCTATGCAAGGCATCATTTCTTAAAGCATCGAAACATACATTTTTGAATGGAAGCTAGATCTTCACAAGCAAACAGGAAATGGACATTACTTGGCCGGAGGATGTGTCTGAGCATGACCATCCTTACATTATGGGCGCTTATGTAGGTTTATAAGATTAACACAACGGTATAGGTCCACCAGAAAATGATTATTGCATAGAAACCGTTACGTTTCTCTAACATCAGATACTTTAATAATATGACTGAAATTATGATCGAATTTCAAACTTTTAATAAGTTCTCGTTTCATCTTTCCAATTACAGAGTCGTATTACGTGTTTGCGAGATTGTTCTACCAGGTTCTATACGGTACTAATTAAGCACTAAATTATAAGGACTAAACACCGTGCTATTTTAACATCTTTAACTTCAGTTCGAGTAAGTGACTCGGCACACCTCCACTCTAGATACCTATTATTGAAGTTGCTGCTTCCAAGTCAGTTTTTATTACATTCAGGAGTGATTATTGCAATGGTGTCTGAGTTACAATATGCTACGGATGCAACTCAACACAGTTGCTCATGTTGTCACACTAAAACAGCTATGATTCAGCATATCACTCTCGAACTACACTGGTTGCCCACCCAAACACTTTGTAAACAAATTTGATTTTACCTCAATAATCTTTCCCATGGCTTGATTTATGATTCGTTATTTGCGTTTACTAAAAGCTTCATAACAACTAAACACTTGTAATAACAATTAAAGTAAAAAACAATTGTCAAAATAGAACGTTTTGTATTTCTCTTCTTCATTCTGGTAAATTGTGTATCGTAACTGATATTCGGCTTGATATTGAAGAAGTTGGAGTTGTCTAAACAAAAACAAGTTCCAACAACTTTAGGAACTCAATTCCGCCATCGAAAATCTGGATTGAGAATAATTATTCCAAGGATAAAATATTTAACAAATAAACATAAGGTATATATTCTTTTCGATTGCCCAACATCCTATCGATACTAATGCAGTTTCCAAATCAAATGTTCAGTTTTATTTTTGCTGTTTCTTTGGTTGTTTTTTGGTTGTTTTTTTTTTTTTTTGTCAGTTTATGGATTTTGTGCATTGTAAATTTCGAACATAAATAATTATTACTTGTTCCCTAATCAAATTTAATAACTGGCCAAAGCATCGCTAAGGAAACGCGCTTGTCCCGTTACGTTACGTTTTGTGTTTTTGTGGGACCTCAACGACAAAAGGAGTTTTCGATTGAGTGAACAATGAGCACGTTCACGTCGACTGCAGGCGACCGTCAACGTGTTCACTACTCATGGTGATCCACCGCTGAAATCAGTTTCGATTTCAGTTGACGAGAAGTCAACATGATGACTTTTTGAGCAAGGATCATGCCTTACCATCATGGCGAATCTTCATAGAGTCCGAGAAGCGATCCTCTTCGGATATTTCAGCATGTAATGTGCTTGACGATGAAAAGTTTGTGCTTTTGTACAATGCTAATCGACCTGTAAACTGGTTCGATGTCTGAGATGAAATTATTTGAAAATTGCATAGAACTCTGCTTAGGCCTAGTAAGATCCTTTCAACGGGTCCGGTATAGCCCATCTTGAAAAATTGACGTCATACAGTCAACAGGGCGAGTAGATTTGGGTCTACGGTGAAAACCGGGGTGAACGCGTTCTCAAATCTGGTGGTGAGCGAGGGGTTGATGATCGCACATGCGCAGTCCTTGAAAATGACATGTCAAGGCGTCGACTATGTTGACGTGAAAATCAAAAAGTGCCTAATATCCAAGGGTGGGGCTTAGCGGAAATTCAAATTTAGAATTTTGCTATTTTTGGAAAGAACAGAACTAAAGGTTACGGAGGCTAGGTGTTATTATTTTATTTATTTATTCAGGTATAATATACAGATATACAAACGGCAACCAAGGGCTAAAATAAGTGTATTTACAAAAACATTTAAGAATATTGAAATTATTATATTACAAAATTACACCAAATAAGGATAAAACATTGAAAATTCATACAAAGAGATATCAACTTAAAAATTACTAAACTTAATTATGACACCTAAACGTTCCATCAATGACATCAAGATACGATAAATATAAAGATAGGCCCATAACTATACGAAAATTATAATTAAAATGGTTATGGTTTTATTATTTTACTGTTTCACAGGGCCAACCTCATTTCACTTTGTAATTTATTGAACTCACGTAAAATAACCTCCAAGTAGTTGGACAGTCTGATACATATTTGTCGTTGTGTCTGTCTGTCTGATTGACTTATTTACTTACCGACCGATCGACCAGGTGACTGACAGACTGAATGACCGAAGACTAACCAATCGGTTGACGATAAAATCAAAATGTATATATCGCCACCACAGTCTGATTGGTGACTTGAAGATCCTCTTCCTGTTCTATTTAATCGATCCCGGAACAACAAATATTGTTATCGTTTAAGTTTATGTAGGTAGTAAGTTAATTCATTATGTTGCCTGGAGAATGGAAACGTTATTGTGAAAATCACCTGACTATGATGTCTCAGTGAATTTTGTTAGCATGCTATATTCAATGAATATAACACATTGTTAGAGACAATTTAGAAGATGAATACCACGGACTTGGAATCTTCTTCACTAGTGACTATTGTCTTCAGGACAGTGATTATGATCATAATTATGGTGTTGGCCCTCGTGGGTAATTCGATAACACTTGCAATATTGTACAAAAAGGAATCGCTTCGCACAAAAACATCTGTGTTTGTTGCTAACCTCGCGATTGCAGACTTATTGAACGGACTACTGGTTATGCCTGTGATTCTCAGTGCCTCTATTGCTAACAACTGGCCATTTGGAAATGCATTTTGTCAAGTATCTGCAGTCATTACTGTACAACTTTGTTTAACAAGCATTTCGACGTTATGCGCAGTAGCAATTGAACGGTATCACTCTATCGTCAATCCAATGGTTTATGAATCCAAAATGTGTAAACGGAACGTCATTTTTCTCTTAAGTTGGACTTGGATCCAGCCATTCGTATTTTCGATGTTGCCAATTTTAGGCTGGGGAAAATATGTTTACGTACCGTACATATTTACATGTATAACTCCGTGGGGAGATGATACAGCCTTTACTGTAGTTTTATTCCTTGTTTGTATGTTTATTCCATATGTTATAACAGTAAAAGTATATTATCATATAGGTAGGCTAACTTTTAGACTCCTAAAACGTGTGAATAACGCCGTATCAACCGGTACATCGGGACCGATTTGTTACGGTTCCCCGAAGAGATCCGACGTGAAATCTGCCTCGGTGTTTGCCATCGTACTTGGCACATTCACAATTTGTTGGCTTCCTTACCAGATTATTATGATCTGTCAACTGTTTAATATAACTTTACCAAACTGGTATTTTACCGTTGCAGCATGGCTAGCGGTAATGAATTCATCCTGCAATCCCATTATCTACTGTTTGATGAATCGACAATACAGAGATGGATTTAAGGAACTTATACGAAGGCATCGTTTACAATACACTTACGATAAATGATTAATTTTGCCTTGCATGATATGTACTTCAAATGCAAGCGACATAGACCTACAAGTTTATTCAGATAATTATAACATGTCACTGTTTGCAATTTAACCGCCTTGAACAATCACCTTTACATGGATAAGAGCTTAATTATAAGTACATAGATTGATTGCAGCACAGTATTAGGCCTATTATTTTTAAATGCGTTTTATTATTGAACGATAATTTGAAATTCATTATTTTATTACGCAGTACAGTACTATTATTTTTAAATACTTTTATTATTGAGTCATTATTTTATTATTGCTGTTGTTGTTGTTGCATGTAGTACGGTAGTGCATATTACTATTAACGTAGGGATTTTCCCTCCCTTCTCCTTTCTTACGCTTCCTTTCAATTTCCCAGGAGATGGCTATAAATGATGCAATGTAAATGTATCGTCTCTGCTCCTGTATTCTGAATAACGGTAATATATGAATATGAAGTCCGTACAAAATAGAAGAGGTGTACCATTTTGATTCGCTCCATTCCAAAGCCGGGCACTCATAGTGCCCGAAGGTCGTCGGGAGACACGATTATTGAACGCAACGCCATGACGCACGCGCAACGGATCGTTTTCAATGCCGATATGTTCAGACTGCCACCGATAATACTCCATTAACATTTAAAGCTCTGTCCACAACATTTTCTTTGACAAACAATTGTCGTATACCCATAAACATGATGTGCCTATAGATATATGGTCACGATGTGATGCCATCGTGATCATAAATAGTCATGGCAATTGTCAAATAATTTGATAGCCTGGATAAAGCTTCAAAAGATCTATTTTACTGTGAAGAAGACGTACAAATATATTAAAAACATAAAAAGAGCTAAAGATGCAGGAAGGAAAGCGCGTTCATAATGATTGATAGGCCTACTGGTGTTCAATAATGAGAACCAGTTCGAACTTGTTAAACCACTACAATACTAAAACGTTTTGATCACTGATTAGAAATTGAGGAAGTCACATCACTCTCTCGGAGAGGTCAAGACGTTGCAGGAAATCCGTATTTATAAGAATATTTTTCAAATTGAATTTCACAGTGGTGACAGTAATCTACAAAACAATATTCACGTACATTTATATTTCAAACAATAGCATAGCCTACAATAAGCCTTTAATAACTGGATTATCAACCGAATTTAAAAATTAATGACAGCACACTCTATTAAGCTTTAAAACCCGCCACACTATATGTCGGGTCAAGGTCTGAGATAGTTGTAGAACCTTCTATTATGTTTTGGTTATCTTTTTAACCTTTTTCCAGTTTTGTAAAGAGTAAGAATTCGGTAAATCTACACAGTCAATCAAATTTCATTTACTTGTGATGTCAGACTTTGTCTAGTGATGACGTCATACTAACTGGAGCTCGGGTCAAGGTTGAGATAAAATTCATGATTTTGAAAAGCATCTGATGTAACCTTTCGAATTGTGTTCATTCAAACTTTTATTTTGTGTGTATGTGAACCACATCTCATTAAAAGTGGTGGAGCCTTAAAAAATTGTTCGCATTTGTAGTCCAAAAGAGTTCCCCATGTGGTATGTGGGGTTCTCCAGATAGCATATAATGATAACAATCATTTCTATAATAATAAATACCTCGCAAGTCCAGGTGAACGAACATATAATTTATTTGGAGGACCTGTTAACTAACGTAGGCCTGTGCTATCTTAACATATTTCGCTCTACCTCAGACCTTTCTCTTTGGTATGTTTGTGGTAGTCTTTATACTGCGATGTTTAAGCTCAGTAAGCCATTCTTGAAACAATATCTTAGCAATCAGCAGTAATGTGAATAAACACAAGCTAGACCATCAAAGTTTAGAGGTACCAGCTCAAATGACTCAGTATTTTAGAAACACACACACACACAAATACCGTAATTTACTATGGTAAACATTATTATTTTTTTCTTAATACTCATATCAACTATTTGTAGGTGATTTCGGAATCATAGGCCTATTATAAGCCCTACTAATTTGAGTAAAGTAATACGTAATAATATGTTTGTTACGACTTACCGCCCAACACATAATGTGAAGTTTGAGATTAGGCCTATATGTTGGCAGTGGCGTCGAGAGGGGGGTCAGGGGGGTCGCTGCCCCGGTGCCCGGGTCTACTGGGGGGCCTTACAAAGATGAAACATTTTCGGGGTAAGAACAAAATCTCCATAGGGCCCGAGCCCAAGCCAGAATGAAAACAGAACAAACTCTACATTATGGTTTTATGGGCGTCTTTCTCAGTCTTTTTATTACTAGATGTATGTATATACGTGTATTATATATACAGTATAATTATTACCGTTTATTCATCAGATTATTCCGATACATCTACATTGCAAAAAAATAATCACATGGAATCATATTCATGTATGTGGGTTTAAACAAATAGGGTCTTAGGAGGAGACTTAATTTGTGGAGCGGCCGAGTGGGGGTCCCAAGTGAAGCTGGGGGGGCATGTGAGGTGTTGTCCCGGTGGCCAGTACCTGTCTCTTATACACATCTAGATGTGTATAAGAGACAGGTACAGTACTATTATTTTTAAATACT
>NW_022701645.1:49623-50342 GCF_011630105.1 Anneissia japonica
TCCCCGACGAGGGGGGCCGGTGTTCCCCACGAGGGGTCAGATTTCCCCGACGAAAGCAATGTGGGCGTGATCTATCTTCGATTAAAAGGTTTCAAAAGTGGTCCAGGGGGCTAAGCCCCCGAAAATTTAGGGGTTTCAAAGGCTTATTTAATCGATTTTAGAGTATTTTCTAATATGTAGAAAATATATATAATTTGTTTTCTCCGCGACGAATTGTGCTTTTTCTCCCCGACGGGGGAGGGGGGTGCAGCACTCCCCGACGGGGGGCTGTGGCCCTGGCCCGCGATTTTTTTTCTCGTACGAAACATTTTGCATGAAACTTCACTCGGGCCATCTCGGATTGACTCGACTCGAGTTCAAACGAGCACAAACAATTCGCAATGTCGTGACGCTCGAGTTTAACTATTATTGTTCTTTCTATGTTCACCTACAGTGAACATAGGGCTATGAAATCTTACTGATTTATGGGATGTACGAGTGTAACTAACTGTGACCTTCTTGTACGTTAATGTTAGTATAATATCTACAACAAGAAAAGCTAGTACCCCCTTTTATAAAGTGTAGATAGGTACAGTAATACCAAAGGCTAGAGAGAAAGAGGATACACTATAGGAGACCTAACTACTGGCCAAACTATCCTTGTAATGTAATTTATATTATTATTATTATTATTAATAATAATAATAATAATAATAATAATAATAATAATAATAATTAAA
>NW_022701645.1:50379-58493 GCF_011630105.1 Anneissia japonica
TTTTTATTATTATTATTATTATTATTATTAACAATAATAATAATAATAATAATAATAATAATAATAATAATAATAATAATAATAATAATAATAATAATAATAATTATTATTATTATTATTATTATTAAAGAAAAAACTGGAACAAATTGGTATAGAGACCTAGATGAACATCAGAAAAGTGTGACTCTGAACACGGCAAGGATCCTCAGGAAGGTCCTAGAAGTTTGAGGAGTCACCAAGCTTCAGGAATAATATACTTCCATTGGATATTGATCCAATGTGCGATACCCATAAAAATAATAATAATATAAATAATCATTTCAGCATTAATTAACTGGGCCTAAGCCTTCAAGAACTTACAGATATTATTTACTAGGCCTATAATTAAAGCCCCATTCCCGGCAAAATTTCAGTTTTTAAGAAAAATTAAATTTTTGTATAATGTTATAAAGATTTATAAATATAATACGGAATTGTTAGTTTAACTGAATTTAGACATTCCTAAGAATGAAAAAAATGTAAAATAAGACTGAAATTTGATTTTTTGTGTTCCACACAAAAAATAAATGCGGATGAATTTTTCAGGCGCCGAAAACATTAGCCTATCCAGCGCTGCTAGGCTAGGCCTAGCCTTACCTCGATTTAGGTTCTGTTATCACACATAAAAACGGCCGACATGATATTTTCCGTTGCTAGTATTGGCACTTGTAAAATATAATATTTCATAGAAATTATTTCAAATTTGTTAAAAAACTGATTCTGACTGAGATTTTGACACTTCAACAAACATATCTCATCCTTAATCGAACGACCGCATTGTGCGAGACACGAAGTACAAAAACTAATCTCATTAGAGAGGGCGCACTTTATTGACTGTATAAAGTATACATAAAAGCGAGACTATTCCAGTGGATGTGATCTACAACCTCTGAATTTGCCTAGTAACGATGAATTCGTCGAGAAAATGGTAATATTTTATGAGAAATAGTCTGTATTTCTCATTTTTTTTATTCTTTTGCGTAAAACTAAAATTCATGCCAATATTTTTCCATGATTTATAATAATTGGAGTAATGCAAATGAATATTTTCTAAAAAAAAAGTCAGTTTTTAGTGAAATTGTGCCGGGAATGGGGCTTTAATAACTAGTCCAAGGGGAATACATTTTGTTATTTCCCTTAACGTCGTTTTCTTAATTGTTCTCTAATTTCTCCATTGTCTAAGTTCCCCTTAAGGTAGGTTTTAGTAACAGAATAATGAATAATAATAATAATGAATAATAATAATAATAATAATAATAATAATAATAATAATAATAATAATAATAATAAATAATAATAATTTCGGCATTAATTAACTTGGTCTAAGCCTTGCAATCAAGAACCTGCAGATACTATTTACTATGCCTATAAAAATATTAATAACTAGGCTTAGGCCTCATTTATACATTCATTGGTGCTCTGCCATTTTTCCAGGTCTTATGGCATCCAGTATTTTAGAGCTGCCTATTTTCAGCTCTTCTCTTAATTAAAAAAAATAACTGTCACCCTGTTTCATTTGATGAAGAAACGCGCTTTTCTTTCCTCTTTGTGCTTTCCCCTGAAAGGGTATATATAGTTTTTAGTAGTTAGTAGGCCTAGGTAATTATCAAAACCCAGACCTGTAACTAAAAAATAAAAATCGTCACAGTATGTAACTCAAGTTCAAATAACACTTTTCATTACTTGTGCAGCTCAATCAAATATTATATGTCATTTTAAACGACCCAGTAGTATTAGCATGGTAACATCAATGTACAGGTATTTTAAAAAATTAGACAGCGACGTTCCCTCAGATCAGAAGTTGTTGATGACCTTTTGACCTAAATTCTGCAATACAATGAGATTTTCGGGTCGATTCAGTCGAGACGGTCCGAGTGGAGTTTCATGTAAATGTTTCGTACGGGAAAAAATCGCGTACTGGTCCATCCAAATGTTAATCCGATTTCACCCGATATTGGGAGGGGGATTGGGTGGTTGGCCTCAGCCCCAGCCATGGTATAGCTGAGGTTGTGTAGAGGTAGAGCCTAGACCTTCCATGTGTGAAACGACCACCGCCCCTCCCTCTATTTCGAAATCCTGCATCTATCACTGTATTGTCGGTGTTAAACATCATTCCCACTAATACGCTGAAAATCAGAAAGAGGGAAAATCGCCATTATTGTTGGCTATTCAATCAAGACCACCCGAGACGGCCCGAGTGGAGTTTCATGTAAATGTTTCGTACGGGAAAAAATCGCGTACTGGTCCATCCAAATGTTAATCCGATTTCGTCCGATATTGGGTGGTTGGACTCAGCCCCAGCCATGGTATAGCTGAGGTGGTGTAGAGGAGAGCCAGACCCTCCATGTGTGAAACGACCACTGCCCCCTCCCTCTATTTCGAAATCCTGCATCTATTACTGTATTGTCGGTGTTGAACATCATTCCCACTAATACGCTGAAAATTAGAAAGAGGGAAAATCGCCACCATTGTTGCTTATTCAATCAAGACCACCCAAACAAAATGGAAAAAAATATCAAAATCTTAGCGCTTTGGTGCAATTTTGTGTATATAATAATAATTAATACCATAAGTCTAATATCTAATAATATTAATTTGACTAATCAACTACATCCGTCTTCTCTCCTTAAATTAATATAATTATTGGTTTTTTTTCCTTATTTATTTCATAACAATTTTCTGTTGTTGATATTTAACTTTCACTATTTTTTTCATCTTCAATATTTTATTATTATTATTATTATTATTATTATTGTTGTTGTTGTTGTTGTTGTTATCATTATTATTACTGCTAGTGCCGTTGATGTTATCGCTTTTATCATTGTTTCTTTGGTAGGCATCTTGTACAGGGACATATTTCCTTCTTGCCTACTAGACTTTTACGTTCATATTTTGAGAAAAATAAAATTATGAATTTTAACAACATTATAACTTCAACTTTTCTATATGAACTATTGCTTTTTAGCTTTTTTTTTTTTTTATCGTTATCGTTATCGTTGAAGTATAAACAGGCCTTAAGACTCTAACTCCGCGGCAGTATACTAAGGGAACAGTTAAATTATCTGTTCCCTGGTATACCTTAACACAGCATGGGGCACTTATTTCCATAATCAAGATCCAAACACAAGAATTTATCGTCTCCAAAGGTTTCAACACTCTGAGATATGATGTTACGCACTTTTACACAAATAGAATCCCATTTTAGATTAACAGTCAATTTAATGAATTACTGTATTCAATATGCCTATATTAGGCTTATGTCGTTTATTTCTGAATACCTGGTTTTATGCGTAGGCCTACAACCTCAAGCTAACTGTTGAAACTGTTAAGTATTATTCATCTATAGACTAAAAAAAATATATATACATAATTTAAATGAACGACGTCAATACAGTTTGTAAAAATATGATAACATATGCATTTATGAACTTCAGAACATTTTAAAACTTGTAGTATAGCTCGGCTTTGCGGCGGTGATGATAACAAACGTGTGATACAATCGTGTGTCCATATAAGCACGCCTAACTAAACAAATTGCTACTCTTAAACTGAAAAACTTTGTCCAAACAGCTAGAGCGTTTGAACACTTTTGTCATTTGAAGACGTAGCTACAGAATGAATGGAGGCTTATTCCTATTTTACTCTATGGTACGTGTAACACATGTAGGTAGCCCGTCGTAATTACTTAGTTTTGATTTGTCATTTGCCGATTTTCTATGTAGTGCCCCAACCGGGAACCGAACCCGAGACCTTCTGCAGTCTATATACGCCGTAACGAACTAACCATTAAGGATTTGTTGGGAATTCAAATCCGAACAAAGCACTTAATCTTCCACACTAAGAGCGATCAATAATGATACGCCCTCTTTTTATCAGCAACTGACGACAAGACGAAGTCTCCAAATTAATGCTTTATAATTGATATTCAGATATAATTGATATATTTTTAATGTTTTCTGTTTTACAACTGCTCCTGATGAAGCCAGTATATACTGCTGATGAAAGCTTGTGTAATACATAATTGAAAATAGTCTATAAAATGCTACCACTGTGTTTACATCCGTACATTTTCTTAAGCGAACATAAATGACCACCAATGCTGTGCGAATACTGTAACTCATACGAGTTTATGCACATTATAGGATGACGATGATGATGATGAATGCAGATTTGTTAGTTATCAGGTAAAAAAAATACTGGGAAACAACAATGACATGGGGAACAATGTCTGGATGTCGGTAGAGATACAAAATTGAGAAGAAGCTAAAATGTACACGCACGCTAACAGCCAAAGATAGAGGCAGGGCTTAAAATTAATACAGTCTGTCACCATGGGGGACATCTCTCTGTCATAATGGATGATGGTACCATAATCTTCTCAGGTTGTATTACTTTTATAATTTGATTAGTTTTCACATAGAAGTGAATCATGACGTATGTACATTGCAGCATACTTTATTTCATCCACAAGGAGAAACAAAGTTTTGAGTCACTAGATGAAAAATAATGACTACAAATATAAAACTTGTTCATTTTGATTCATTTTTCAGGTTTTATTTTTCAGACAAAGCAATAAAGTCTGAAATATAGTCGCGCTAGCTTTACTGTATAAATCTTAATAATATAGCGTATATTTTCTTACAACACATCAAACTACATTTTAAAATACAAATTTAATCAGGCAAAATAATCTACAAAGAAAAACTTAATAACGATTGTTCCTTTCGGTCGTGTTGACGTCAATAAGGGAATACCCTTTTACATATTGATCAGTTAATGAACATCTGTATGCGATTTTAAATTACACAGTATTTTCTCTCTACAATGTTTTGGTATTTGCAATATACTAGTACAGTAGTATAATCGTTTATACAGTATACCTAATACAGTTTTAGTTTACTTTCTTAATGGTTTATGTTACTACATATTTTTTTTGCTTTTTTCTTAGGAACACAATTGAAAATTAGAATCAGAAAATAGTATGAGATGAATAACTTGTCTTAACTCAGTTTATACAGAATGATCAATCCTTTGCATTTTTATAGACTTGTATTATTATTTTTTGTATTTTATATGATAAATTTAATTTTAAATAATGTACAATGTAATTAACTGTATAACAATACCGTCTCTAATTTGTTATAGTGTAACGTACAAGTAAATTGTTTAGCAGACAATTTAACGATTTCTTATTTACAATATACTGTACGTAAACTAAAATGCATATTTATCTCATTGAAATTATAACTTAGGTCTATTTTATTTTTATTTTTATGAATGAACAAATTATTGTTTTCATTGAATGGTAGCGTTTTAGAGATTTTATCACGATCATTATGTTTAGAAATTGTTCTCAATAATTGTAGATCCGGAGGGAAGAATCGCTTTTATCTGCAACCCAAATGCGTCTATTTTTGCTAAAAATACAGTATGGATTTTGCGGGAGATGTTGCTGTATGTTTTCAATGTGCTTAATAAATTTCCCTTCTTTACTAAACAGCAGTAGCTTTTTCTGTGAACCAATGATAACTTGGCCACGTTCATCGATGGCAATAGCAGATGGGTAGTACAACAGATTTTCAGTGGTATTTCGGAACCAAATTTCAGCTTTACGATCTTCGTTGTCAAACTCTACAACCTGAGAGTCGTTATATGAAAGGACTAACATATCTTCTTTCTGTGTGATAGCGATACCAACTGGACATGTTATGTTCACTGTCTTATAATGTGTGCCTTCTATCTTTTCTAGCAAATCGCCTTCAATAGAAAAACACAATACACAATTCATTGTATAATCAGGAACATAGACCTTATCGCCATGTGACGTCAATTTACCAAGAACAGATTCAATCTTAACATCTTGCCATTCGTGCCAGGTTTCTTTCTTGTAAATCATAAGATTTTTCGCATGTGCATTATAGCACACAATCGAAAAAACGCCCTCTACATTTGCACAGCATAAACTTGTAAATTGGCAGGACGCAGGGCCATATATTGAGCCTACGAGTTTTCCTTTTAATGTGAATTTCGTAATTTCATTAGCTCCTCCACAAGCATAAATTGTGTCACCAACAATATCAAACATATACAAGACATTCTTTCTTTCTCTGAATAGATTTGGATAATCCTGTAAACCTCCCTTGACTACATTTACTTTCAAAGGTGACTGCCTGATTGGCACACCATTAAAATAACATGACAGCTCCCATTCACCAAGCACATCACAGCAGCCAGAAAGACTGTAAGTCCCATTCTCATGGTCCTCAACACTTAAATATTTCTCAACTTCTGGATCTGATGACGGTAACGTTAGCTTGCACGTTACCTTAAAATCTTCACAGTACTCGGTACTGCCGAAGTGACTTTTTGTCGTTAACTTAACAACAAAGTCCTCATCGACCACTACATGATCAGCAACACTACTTGCATCAAGTACTGAATGCTCAGCAGAAAGTTGTTTTGAACTCGCGTCCACTTGACAGACACTACAGTCGATGGATTCATCATCTACAGAGAGGTTTCGAAGGCACTCGAGACAAATTGAATGCATGCACTTAAAATTTAGACCACAACCACTGTTCACACTGCATTTTGAGCATGTAGGATCCTCTGTGGATTGCAATGCTGCCATGGTGTTGTTATCGGACATAGTAACCCTATTTGATGAAAAACAAAAACATTTCATATTTAAATTCTATTTTTTAATTTAAAAAAATAACGTTTCAAACAAAAATGGTGTAATGTCTGAAGAAACATGTTATACTGTAATTTAAAACAATTTCTTCTTTTAGTATGTGTCCAATAATGACATTAGTTCTTTTTTGTGTGTGGGTTTCTAAATGAAATATCGGGTTGCAATCAATTTAATTCCTAGGCTACTACATGGGTCTGGGGCGGATGCAGAGAGGGAGCAGACGGTGCAATTGCACCCCCAAAAATAAATTGTATTAAGAAACATAACTGCTGTATTGTATTGTTGATATATTATTTTTATCACTAAATATATAGTACCAATAAGATTTTTTAAAAGTATGAGAGTACAATTGCCAGGCACCTTGAGGCCCATTTTCAAAATTTTCCACACCATGGTTGAGACTGAGGTGGTGTGGATTATTTACACAACTAACTAAGGAAAAATCCTGCATCTGCCCCATGGGGTGGCCCCAGCGGGTAGTGCCAGCTGGAGACCAACCCTCCCCCATCCTCCGTCGTGGAGAAAAACCACAATTTGTCGGGGATAAAAAATGTTTGTATTTACTATAGGCCTAGGCCTACAAGGCCCTAATAGTAAACTGTAAAATCAATTAAATAAGTCTTTAAAACCACTAAATTGTCAAGTTTTCTGGGGACTTCGCCCCTTGAACTCTTTCGACCACACCTATTTTTTTCTTGGGGGAAAATCGAACCACTGTTGTACAAATCCTGGCGCCACGCAGGCTACTAAACTACTACTTGGTAGTTTTCGCCGCACGACGTAAACCGTTACGTTACCGGATGACATAATAATTTATTTAACTTCTGTTGCAGAGTACGTTAATTTCAGGATGTGACGTGCTCGACGTGCGTTAGTTACGGGTTTGCGCACGTGTATTTCGATTTGTTTACAAAAGTGGCGGAGCTACCGCGCTCATTTGGGTAACGTTAGCCCCATTCCCGGCAAAATTTCACTAAAAATGACTTTTTTTAGAAAATATGCATTTGCATTACTCCAATTATTATAAATCATGGAAAAATATTGGCATGAATTTTAGTTTTACGCAAAAGAATAAAAAAAATGAGAAATACAGACTATTTCTCATAAAATATTACCATTTTCTCGACGAATTCATCGTTACTAGGCAAATTCAGAGGTTGTAGATCGCATCCATTGGAATACTCTCGCTTTTATGTATACTTTATACAGTCAATAAAGAGCGCCCTCTCTAATGAGATTACTTTTTTTACTTTGCATCTCGCACAATGCGGTCGTTCGGTTAGGCTGAGATATGTTTGTTTAAGTGTCAAAATCTCAGTCAGAATCAGTTTTTTAACAAAGTTGAAATAATTCCTATGAAATATTATATTTCACAAGTGTC
>NW_022701645.1:60770-84809 GCF_011630105.1 Anneissia japonica
ATCTTATGTAGTTCGCAAATGGTATATTAAGTATGTCATCGGAGAGATGCCAGTTCATTAACGGTGGACAGGGAGTCACAAGCCGTTGATTAACATTTTCCACACTTTTAACCTTAACGAAATGTTGAGATCATATTACATATTATATATTTTATAGTATCATTACTATACATGGAAACCTCCACTTTACATCAATTATACAAGGTAGCAGACTTCCATCACATTAATATACAACCACAATATTAATAACAAGATTTTGTGAAACGACATTTAAACCATCGCTTACCCCGGCTTTGCAGCAATACGTTCACAATAACCAAACAGTACGATCACTCTTCCCAGTGATGGCACTAAATAGAAGAAAATAAGCTACCTGTACTACACTGTAACAATCATGTAGATAGTTAACACTGGTTATGTAATATTTACCATGTAATAATTATTTACCTATCAATCATCATCTTAGAATAAGAACAACAATTCTCTTATAGTCATTAACAATAACACAATAACAATTTCAGTAAAGAGTTATAGTAATAACAACCTACAGTATGCAGTACTACCAGTACTACAACTTCAATATTTTAATTACTTATCTTCATTTATTATAATCACCCTGACTTTATGACCGTAAATGTTAATACATCAACTAAGATTTAGTTAAAGCCATTATATCACAGTACTCAGCAATAATACTGAATATACTTTCACTATCTTAACTACTTCTCAATTAATAACTGGACTATGTAGATAATACGCAGTGTGCAACGGTAAACAATAGCTGTTAATATGCTGTGGAGTAGCGCCCTCTATAATTATAAACTAGCTCCCCTAGTAACCAATCACGCATCTCGTGCATGACCGTGATGGAATAAAATGGAAAGTATCTTAGGCCTACGAACAAATAATTGTATTTACAGCACATAATAATGTAGTATTTTCTATAGCAGATGTAGGCATACAAACTACAATAATCCAAACTGTAATTAAGACGATAAACATTAACTAATTAAGCCAACAATCAGCTCCGAACTCTAGTCAATACCCTAGTATACGATGAGACTCTGCCTAGCTGATTTGCATTTATCCGTGCGTACGTATGTACGCTACGTTCTGCATGAACATGGCGAGGCAGCCTAAGGCTTTCACCAAATTTCTTCATTTAATATTTAGCTAGTGCATATAATCTAGCTTTCGAACAATAATAAATTAATTCTAAAAACAATCAACATACCTTCAAAGTGCAAATTTCCTAAATATTTTATAATCTTGATAGTTTTATAACTTTAATAGCTAGCTTTGGTAATTTAGTTTTACTGAACCGCGTAAAGGAGAAAGATAAAAAGAAAGACGATGTAGTATGGAAGGCAATTATCGCCTTCGAAAATAAATTTACAATTGTACGTGAATCACCATGTTACATACAAAAATTAGATTTTTCTTAAAAATTGAAATTTTGCCGGGAATGGGGCTTTAAGGTTGAAGTCGTGCATAGAAAACTCCCTACTACTATCTATTAAGCAGGCCCTACTACCTAGCCTAGGCCAACTGTGATTTAACATATGGATCGCACTTGTGACTGGATCCCTATTTCAATAAAACCAGGGAGGTGCTAGCATTATGGCTATCAGTGTAAGAAGAACATGTAGAAATGGTTAAGCAAACATGCAAAATCTAGGCTACTTTTACAGGAGCAGCCTATTTTTATACTTGCCTTTTTTTGCTACCTCAAGATTCCATCCGGCGCACGTAATAGCAGAGTCGAGTATCTTCGGTTGTCACGCCCGACCGGTTTTCGATAAAGGAGAGCCACTGCAGAGAAGGCTACCCATCCACAAAAATATTGAGGAAATAATCTGGAAGACAGAGAGGACAGTGGAGGTTGATGATGATGATGAACCCGGAGATTTATAAATAGTTCTAATTCCGTTGAGAATGTTCGAATTTTACCAACCGAAGACACATCGACTGTAAGGTGCGTGATGTCATATCATTTTGGTGGAGGAAATCTGTAGTGGCGAACGGAAAGGTCCGCGACGAGATTCAGCCGCCGGATATGGAACGCAAAAAGCATCGACATCAAGAAAACACTTGTGTATATATTTTCACCGGTTCTAGGTATATTAGTAATTATTTTGGTTTTGGCTTATTTATATTATTTAAATGGCAACGGACAATAGTTAAATTACCTGTTTAACCACATTTTCAGTTAAATCGTCATGGTGAGGACAATTTGTTTTCCCTGACCGTACCATAAGCACTGCCCACCCGCCCCTTATAGCGCTCAACGCTGCCGGACCAAAGCTCTGGAATAATTTCCTTTGAACATTAAACACCTTATATTGGGACAGTTAAGTAACTACTCAAGACGCACTTTTTATAATCTCCTTATGACTGTTTGAATGATGCCTTAATTATGGAAGATTGTTTTGATTGAGATTCCTGGCATTCCCAGCAAAATTTCACTAAAAACAGATTTCTTTTTAGAAAAGATGCATATGCATTACTCCAATTATTATGAATCATGGAAAAATATTGGCATAAATTTTAGTTCTACGCAAAAGAATTTAAAAAATGAGAAATACAGACTATTTCTCGTAGAATATTACCATTTTCTCGACGAATTCTTCGTTACTAGGCAAATTCGGAGGTTGTAGATCGCATCCGCTTGAATACTCTCGCTTTTTATGTATACATGATGTATACTTTATACAGTCAATAAAGTGCGCCCTCTCTAATGAGATTAGTTTTTGTACTTCGCATCTCGCACAATGCGGTCGTTCGAGTAGGCCTGAGATATGTTTGTTTAAGTGTCAAAATCTCGGTCAGAATCAGTTTTTTAACAAATTTGAAATAATTCCTATGAAATATTATATTTCACAAGTGTCAATACTAGCAACGGAAAATATCATGTCGGCCGTTTTCATGTGATAACAGAACCTAAATCGAGGTAAGGCTAGGCCTGCCTAGCATTCTTACCGTACCGGTACCTTAGTAATTCTTACCTTAGTGATTGTAAGGAGGTAGGGAGTTAGTACTCGTAAAAATTGCCTCCTCTCAAGTTTTGAATGTGTCGGTCGTAGTTTGCTTTGAATTGATTTAATGAGATACTACTGACAACATGCTCGGGTAGACAGTTCCATTTATTAATGACTCTAGTGTCAAAAAGGAGTCTCGAAATATAGTGTTGTGTCTTGGTTTAAGAATCTTGTAAGTATGACCACGAGTATTATGTAATCTTTGTAGAGTATGTGAAAGTGTAAAAAAACTATAATCAATGTTTTCAAAACCATGAATAATCTTAAAAACTTCAATCATACAGGGACGTATCCAGGGGGTGAGGAGCCGTGGGAGCCGCGGCTCCCCCCCCCCCCTTTTTGTACACAGTGTTAAAATTTTAAAGCTTATTCTTGAGCCAATACAAATTCTTTCCTGGGATCACTCAAAATGAATACTTCTAAACATGTAAATATGCATCAGTACACGTTATACATAGGCCTAAGCGTGATTTTAAAAAATCTTAAATCCATAAGTCTCAGCCAGGTCTTTTAAGATAGAAATGTGATACTGTGGTTCAATTTCGTTTTAATCCTTTTGCAAGTTTCTTTAAATGTTTGTTTAATAATACTACTACCAATAGTAATAATAATAATAATAACAATGATGATGATGACGATAGTAATAATTGATATTAATAACAATAAAAAGTGAAGAAATTTGTGCTAAATAAAGTTGTGATTTGTTGATCATAATGTAGTATATATAGTTAAAGCTTAGTAAGCTATAATTAGGCCTAAGGTGTCCTGGATATTAAGTAGATCCCTGACAAAAGATCATGAGAAATTTGTTGGCGTTTCATTTTGATTATAATGGTACAGTAATGTGATGATGATGAATTTACTATATAAAAGTGTCATTTCCGGCCATCTCGAGAGGTACTATTTCCCCAAATTTTTTCACCTAAGCCCTAGCCATGGTGGGGCTGAGGTGGTTGTGAAATCACGTTTTTGAAGTAGGCCTATGTAAAGTACATACTGAAAGACAATGTTTTTAAGCTTTGTTTTCTATGGTATACACACACACATTAATAAGATCTCTATGGTTGTCAAAAATCGCTGATAAAAGATCATGAGAATTTTTTTTTTTGGCGCTTCATTTTGACTAATGGTGATGTGATGATGATGAATTTTACTAAAAGTGTCATTTCTGGCCATCTAGAGGTACTATTTCCTCAAATGTTCTCACCTCAGATCCAACCATTGTGAGGCCTTCCCTGGGTATGACATTAAACTCCATCGAGTCGGCTCCTGGTGTCTTAGTGACTGCTGCTTGTTTTTAGGATGTGATCTGTTTTTTCATGTACATTTTTCGTGATTATGACTATTCCTAATAAAGAATGTTTTGAGCAGAGGTGGATTCAAGGCCTCCCCCCCCCCCTTCAATTTTTTTAAGGAAAAAAAAATATATTCAAATTGAAGTGCGAGAGTATATTCAAATTGAAGTGCGAGAGTGTAATTTCCGGCCATCTAGAGATGCCCTAATCATACATTTTCTTACCTCAGCCCCCAACCATGGTGGGGCTGAGGTGGGTGGTTCCTCGGTCTGTGAAAGTCCCTCCCTGGTTCACCCCTCTTTCGAATTCCTGGATCTGCCACTGTTGATTTATAATGCGTCTATTGCAATTTTCACTTTATCCTCTCAAACAGTCCTAAGAACGTTGAGTGCGCTACTTCACGGGGGGATTCTCCCCTTGACCCCGCCGGGGTCATACGTAATTCGCATAACGGCTTCCCCCCCCCCCCCAACCTTTCAAAATCCTGGCTACGTCCGCGGCAATCATATCTCCTTGGTCTCTTCGTTCTTTTAATGGCCATAACCCCAAAGAACTTTCTTGAAGCAGCAGAAAGATGTCGAAGTTCTGGAACCCATTTAGTCACCCTGTTTTGTACCTTCTCTAAGGCCAAAATATCCATTTTATAGTTTGGCCACCAAGCCTGAACTGCATACTCCATTAGTGGCCTAACTAAAGTTTTATAAAGCGGAATAAACATGTCCTTGTCCATATATGTAAAGGTTCTCTTACGACGGCCAACGATAGAGTTTGCCTTAGCAACTACTTTAGAGATATGGGTCGTAAATTTAAGATCCGGTGTAACAATTATTCCAAAATCTCTTTGTTGCGTAACACCAGACAAAACAGTATCACCCATTGAATAAAAATATTCGGAGTTTCTAGGACCTAAATGAAGAATCTTGCATTTTTCTTTGTTAAACTGTAATTGCCACTTGTTACTCCACACTACAAGTCTATCAATATCTTCCTGTAATATATCACAATCACCTGGAGACCGAATTCTCCGATATACTTTACCGTCATCTGCGAAAATTTTCCCACCACTGTCCAGGTCGTCAAGCAGGTCGTTAACATAGATCAAGAAAAGAGTTGGCCCAAGTACCGACCCTTGGGGCACGCCAGAAGTAACAGGGACCCAAGACGACGTACAGCCCTTAACCTTAAAGCCCCATTCCCGGCAAAATTTCACTAAAAACTGACTTTTTTTAGAAAATATGCATTTGCATTACTCCAATTATTATAAATCATGGAAAAATATTGGCATGAATTTTAGTTTTACGCAAAAGAATTGTTAAAAAAAAGAGAAATACAGACTATTTCTCATAAAATATTACCATTTTCTCGACGAATTCATCGTTACTAGGCAAATTCAGAGGTTGTAGATCGCATCCACTGGAATACTCTCGCTTTTATGTATACTTTATACAGTCAATAAAGTGCGCCCTCTCTAATGAGATTAATTTTGTACTTCGCATCTCGCACAATGCGGTCGTTCGGTTAGGCTGAGATATGTTTAAGTAAGTGTCAAAATCTCAGTCAGAATCAGTTTTTTAACAAATTTGAAATAATTCCTATGAAATATTATATTCACAAGTATCAATACTAGCAACGGAAAATATCATGTCGGCCGTTTTTATGTGTGATAACAGAACCTAAATCGAGGTAAGGCTAGGCCTAACCTAGCAGCGTTGGATAGGCTAATGTTTTCGGCGCCTACGATATTCCTTCTCACGACCTATCGCAAAATCAACATGAAAAATTCATCCGCATTTATTTTTTGTGTGGAACACAAAAAAAATCAAATTTCAGTCTTATCTTACATTTTTATCATTCTTAGGAATGTCTAAATTCCGTTAAACTAGCAATTCCGTATTATATTTATAAATCTTTATAACAGTATAAAAAAAAATTCTCAAGTGGAGGACCAGCAAAAGTAAAATCTGGTTTAGGAACATCATTAAGATCTTCTTGGGTAAACATTGACTGGAAAGTTTTATTGAGAAATTCACTTGCTTCTTCATTTGAACTAGAAAACGTACCATCTAACCTCTTAATTAGAGCAACACTTGACTTGACTGTACACTGACTATGAGCATATCAATAAAAGGCTTTAAGATTTTTTTAACGTTAAGGGCGATATCCCTTTCAAAACGAAATTTAGCAGCACGGACAACTGCAACTGACACATTACGAGCTGTACAATATTTCTTATAACGAGGTTGAGTGCGCCTTTTCAAATAACGCTTCCATGCCAGGTTTTTTGCTTCAATTTTTGCTAAAACCTTTCTTGTTACCCACTTTTTCTTCCTTTGCTTGTCGGAAGTAAAGATTTTTACTTGTGGAACAAAACGAGATTTAGCCTCATTAAATTTAGAAAGAAAATTACTCCACATTTCCTCCATTGACATTTCTTCAAATAGGGAATATCAATCTTGACAAAAAGAAATTATCCATTGAATGAAAGTCTCCTTTGTTAAAATCATATCTAAAAATAAAGGATGGTTCCTCTAAATTAGATATTCCTTCTGTTAAAAAATCAAAACAAATATCTGCGTGATCACTAGCTCCGACGGGGGAAGATTTGAACTTCATCTTCTTCTTTAGTGAATATAAGGTCTAGAAGTGATGGAAGGTCATTACCTCTAAATCGTGTACATTCACGAACATGTTGGTACAAAAAGTTATCAGTAACAGTGCCAAAGAATAAGTAAGGTTCTGCGATTAATGTAGTATGAACAATTTGTTCTTCCCACCGGATTTCCTTAAAATTAAAATCGCCACAGATAAGAATTTGATCATGTGGGGAGGCACAAACATTATTAATAGTATCTCTGATCGTTTTGTTATATTCTGAAAGAGAGTTAGGTGGACGATACATACAACTAATAAGTAGGCGTTTACTACCGAGAAGAATACATACTGATTTAGATTCATTTTCAGCCCACTCGACACCTACAAATCCTTCAGAAATTAATTTCTTCTTTACCAAAACGGCAACTCCGCCACCACCTTCTGGAACAAGGCGATCTTTACGAAAAACTTCGTAAATTTCTGTATTAAAAAAAAACATCAGCGATGTCCCTTTCTTCTGGTTTTGTTTCAGTAACAAAAATTATATGAGGATCTTCTTTTGAAACGCAAATTTGAAATAAATCAACTTTGTTTCTGATACCATCAATATTTGTATAGAGACATTTCAAAATAGATGGAATGATATAGCCGGAGGATTTACGACTCTTGGAGAATCTGCTGAAGGAGTTAGAGTTCTCACCCTTAGAGACCTTTGACCTTGTTGTACATTTATTTCTACAAGCCTCTCTCGTCTTATCACCCATTTGCGATTTAAACTCCCCATTTGATGAAGTACTTCGTTTTTTTGCATCCCGCTTTTCTTGTAATTGGGTTCGTTCGATACGTTCATTCTTTGTTCTATCTGGGAATATTAGTATATTGGGAAACTGATTTGAGGCGACCAGTGTGCTCCTAGCAGCTCTTTAGAGAAGTTTTATCTTTGATTCACCATCACTAAAAACAACTTTCAATAATGAAGGACGATTACCAACATGGTTATCATGTGATTTAAATGTAGTTTTAATAGATACCTCTCCTAGGCCAACTACTGCAATCTGCTTGACTAATGCTTCGTCATCAAGGGTGGGAGATTCCTTCAGCCCTTGTATAATTACATTGGGCTTACGAAAATCCCGTTCCTGTAAATCAAATCGAAACTCCCGCAATTTGTCATCAACAGCTTGATCGAACTCGGGGCACTCGTTAAACTTAGTCTTATCTTCGAGCAATTCTACTCTCTTAATAGTAGTCACAAGATCAGATTGCATAGCAGAAAACTTAGCTTGGAAATCTTTATAAAATTCACCCTTAAAAATTTTAAATAGGGAGTAGTGTTGGATAGGCTAATGTTTTTGGCGCCTACTATATTCTTCGCACGACCTATCGCAAAATCAAACATGAAAAATTCATCCGCATTTATTTTTTGTATGGAACACAAAAAAATCAAATTTCAGTCTTATTTTACATTTTTTTTCATGCTTAGGGATGTCAAAATTTATTTAAACTAGCAATTCCGTATTATATTTATAAATCTTTATAACATTATTCAAAAATTAGATTTTTCTTACCAACTGAAATTTTGCCGGGAATGGGGCTTTAATATTTCACTACGGAAAGGCGCATTATCAGCAATTTTATTTATATACTTATGCGCTGTAAATTCTTAGCTTTTGTAACTTTTACATTTTGAAATTAAATTTTTAAAACAGATGGTTTTATATATAGTTTTTTTTCTTTTTTTTTTTTTAGAGTGGTGAAAATGATATTATATACAAAGGCAATTCGATTTTTCTTCACTTTAAAGAAACAAGCTAGTGGGATAAGTAGGCTACCTACAAAAACAATCTGCAACACGAAAATAAAAAAGCCTTCCGTACTCGAACAAATAATTTTTTTATTTTATTTTTGAGAGGCACTTATTCAAACAGGGTGCTTATAAATGTAGTAATTGAGGGGCACTTATGGAAGTAAATGAAAAAAAAATAATTTTGTAATTATTTTTTTACTAAAATAGATGTAAACTATGAGCAATATAGTTTGACGACTTCAATGATGTAAAATTGCTAAAATGAAATATATTTTGTATTCATAGACCTTTCCGCGAAGCTCCTTTTCTTGATTATTTTATTTACTGAGACAATTAATAATGTATTCGTGTAACCATGGAGGAATCCCTGCATAGTGTAACTACGTATTTATGTTGCCCTATTCTGATTGGTCATCAAATGTTTAGTCAGGGTTGATTCCGGAAACATTGTTTAGAATTTGG
Organism: Anneissia japonica; assembly: GCF_011630105.1. Classification (NCBI taxonomy): domain Eukaryota; kingdom Metazoa; phylum Echinodermata; class Crinoidea; order Comatulida; family Comatulidae; genus Anneissia; species Anneissia japonica. The sequence continues at coordinate 69,965 of NW_022701645.1, forward strand.
TGGGTTTTTATGAAGTTTTTCTTAATTTTTTTTTTTTTTTTTTTTTTTTTTGGAAATTCAAACTATTCTTCGGTAAGTTAATTAAGAGCAAGATGTGTACATTAAAATTTACATTGCGATCTCTGGATACACCTCCATTCTCTCTAAGGATTGCATACTTTCGCGCTTTACTTTCAACCTTGCCTCAAATATATATATTTATTTATTTAGTTTGTGAACGTAGGCCTTTAGATCGGCGGCATTGAAAGGGCGGTGCGTTGATAAATAGAATACAATGAATCACTTAATTACTGTACAATTAATACTAATAAAACATAATTGACACAAACTTTAAAATAACTAAAATGAAACTGAGAAATTTAGTAGTGAACTTAAAATTTAAAAAAATTAAAACAATACAATAATATAAAAATACTTTGTGTACACATACACAAATATATCCCTCCATACTCAATCAACTAACCCTTTTTTTTTCAAATTTGACTCACACAGGCCAAAATAAAACAAACAATTTCATTCTATCTACTCCCACCTACCACACCCCTTATATATACATTAAATGTATTCCAGTACAATGTATGCCAGTACATTGTAGTGAGACGATTGTAAGATAATTCTAATACTGTAAATGGATAATACAATTAATATTATTTAAAAAACAAAAATAAAACAACATAATAAGTTTGTATTAAACTAAGATAGATTTGATTCAATTATACCCCCATATACCCATCCCTCCCAACTCCCTTCCCTATATTAATTACAGTTTCATGCATTATAGTGTAACAATGTACGGTAAGGTATGCAGTAAATAAATACACAGTAGCAAATAAATTTTGAATACCGCCCTCTATAGAAAAGATTTTGGGAATTTCCCCTTGTAGCGATTTCGACATTGTTGCACAATGGAATCCTTTTTTAATCCGTAACGGGTTTCGTCCGACGTTGGGAAAGTGCGAGGGGTCGGGACGGTTGGCTTCCGGCGGGGGATTGAAGTCTATTTCTTATCTTGTATATATATGTTAGAAGACAAGGGATCTACAGCTGAAAATGCAAACAAGTGCATTCACTCTTGAATCACAAATTCACTAGACCTCTTTATAATATTCATATCATGGTATAGGCCTAAATATAATTATATTACACTAGAATACTCAGCAATCTACAAAGTACCTGCCTAGAAGACCCTATACTACTATACCTATATTATCATTTTAAATTCTTATACTTTGTGAGTCTATTCTAGACCCTGCACATTCTTACAAATTTGATCAATAGGACGCCCTAGGCCAATTCAAAATCCCAAGGTTTTAAATTCTAATTTTGGTGACATAAACTAAATATAGATTTCCAATGTATCGTGATTTGCAAAGCGAAACCGTGTTTTTTTGTAATCGACACAAAGCAATGTGTGTTGTTTTGATCCTTCCTGAGCGCCTGCAATAATATTTCGCTGCCTTTCTGGAATTTTCCATTCTATAAATAGCATGTTAACAAACAACTCAACTTACTGTTACTAAAAATACATATTATCACAAGGTTACTCGTCTGTGTTTAGTTCTTGAAATGGCTTCCTCGGTCCTGTGCAGCAGTATCTTACTGCTCTTATTATGCAGTGTGAATCTCCGACACTTGGTAAATGGAGACTTGGGCCTTCTAAGTAGGCCTAGGCCTAAAAACGTTTGTAGCAAGGGCTTCTACGCGAAAAAAATCGAGAGAGGGAAACATAGAAATACGGTGGTGACTAAGGGGAAGTATATTTGCCGTGAATGTGGAAAATGTATGGATGGATTGCGGACTATAAAGTTGTGCGACAGTTGGGCTGATACCCAATGTGGAGGCTGCGAACATGAAGATTTGGGATTTGTGTTCGACATGACAACCAAGTCGTGCCAACATCCAGACGTCTTGTCTGGAAAGGTTGCTCCAGGAGATATCTGGTTGATACTAGGTGCATTGTATACCACAACTGAACCGTTAGATGAGGGTCAAACGGATCAAAGTGTAACTATCCGGACAACGTCTGATGACCATCGAGGAATAGCTTTATTAACCCTTCCAACAAGATCAATTGAATTTAATAAAGCAGCAACGAACACTTTCACTGGATCCTCGGAAACCAGTGCATTAGCTTTAACTGTTTTTGGAACTTTCATTATTTTGTTTTTGTCTTTGTTTGTTTTGACTGTCGTAGCCTGTAAATTACAAGCAGCTCAAGAAGGCTTTCACACATTATTTCCTTGTTTCATCTACGGTTGGTTTAAAAGAATTTTCACAAGAGAAAGAACGCGTAAGTTTCAAAAGCATGAAAATACAGCTAGTGATCGTGAGACCATGGCGAGGCCGTGGTCGTATTGTGTGTGGCATTTCAAGTTATGAATAATCGATTTTCCTCATTTAGAATTCTCCGTGTTCTCACCTTGCAATACCAGGTAGTCACCTTGCAACCCCAGGGTACACATGGCAATCTACTGTAGGAAGCTCACCTAGCAATCGTATAATACTCATTTGGTAATCCAGGGTACTCACCTTTGCAATCCCAGGGTACGCATGGCAATATGGTACCAACCGTACAAGTACTGTTCTCATCTTGTAAGGAATGGTCACTTTGTAAATCTAGGGTGCAACAACTGACAATCCAGAGTACTCATCTTGCTATCCCAATGTACTTATTTGGCAATCCAGGGTACTTACCTTGCAATCCCAGGGTACTCACTTGTTAATTCCAGGGTGCTCACCTTGCAATCCCAGGGTATTCATTTGGTAATCCAGGGTATACCTTGCAATCCCAGGGTACGCACTTAGCAATCTATGTACTCACCGGATAAACTGTTCTTGTAATATCAGGATGGTGACATTGCAAACCAAGGATGCAAGATTTGACAATCCAGAGTATTCATCTTGCCATCCCAGTGTACTCATTTACCCTGGGATTACAAGGTAATCCCAGGGTACCGTACTAACTTGGCAATCCAGGTTGCTTACCTTACAATCCCATGTATAGGCCTACTCATTTGGCAATCTAGGGTACTCGCCGTACAACCTCAAGGTTCTCACTTGGCAATTAAACGTCAGTGGCGGATCCAGAAATGTCCGAAGGGGTGGGGGGCGGGCGAAAGTGGTGCCGATTGAGACTTTACCCTAGGGGGTCCGGGCAATACCCCCGCTATTTTTTTTTTTTTTTTTTTTTTTTTTTTCTAGACGCCCAAAAATAATCTCTGAAGCGTTTTGGGCGATCAATTATTTTTCTTTCTTTTTTCCCTTTCCCTTAAATCCGCCCCTGAAGGTGACGACCTTGAAATTCCTGGGTAGGCATACTCACTTGACAATTACCTGGTGTTCACCTGGCAATTCCCTGGTGCTGACAATCTAGATTACAAGTTATAGGTACGGTTAATCTTACTACGTGATCGGTATAAACATCAAATAACTAACGGTGGCTCTATACAGATAAGCCTATTCACGGGGCAGGGGAGAATGCTGTCCAACAGGGAATATTACAATGTCCGGGTGAGCTCAGAGGGCCGGAGTGTCTTGGTCAGAGTCCAGGTACAAAAACTTGGTAGGGCCATATGTAAAATAGGCCTAACTACTTCCTGGTGGGACCACCATGGGATTCGACCGCTTGCGCGCAGACAACATGGAAATCATGAAATAAATATTATTTGATGGCAGGTACCGGGTGGAGGGCATTTTACTGGCTAATAGACCTTTCCGGAGTGTCAATCAAACTTAACAACCGACTAATCAGAACAGCGCTAGGAATTCGCGCGCGTCTTACAAACACACGTGTTGTCCCACAAACGCACGTGTCCGCGTATGTTTTAACACTGCTGTCTTGTTGGACCTTAGAAACAATATCCAAGGGCGGAGCTTAGCGGAAAGGTCCATTGAAAGCATGATCAAACCCACCCAGCACTGATCGGCCACTTGTCACCACATGGTTTTACTGGCCAGGCCATTGCTAGATTTGTAAATGTTATTACACATGCATCGACGTGTTCTTAATTAATCAGGTACATGATTATTATTTCAGATATGCAGACTGTTTCAACGTCATTAGGAGAAAAACCTACAACGTCGTCAAATCAACGGAAGCCAGGCAACGTTCTGCAATTGAGCAAGGATTCTGATTTTCCTGAAACAACCAGTCTGTACCAAATCAGAACTGACTCTCCGTTATTTTTCCTTCCTAAAAGCAGCTCTTGTCATATTTTTGGATATGATATGGGACATGGTCACTTCGCCGGGCCAACATTACCGCATACGCCAAGGCCCACACGTGACAAAGTTAATTTCTGTGTCGGACATGGTAGGTCGAGTTTCAACAATAAACATACATTTACAGAAAAATCGAGCGAATTTCGACCTCTAAATAGACAGCCGGTGAGCTACGATTCTATTGATTATGATGACGTCAGCAAGAGTGATGTTTCTGATGAAGATACTGAAGACGAATACGGCGCATGGAGAGCTTTTATGGCACAGGCGCAGCCTCCTGATTCACTGGTGGATGTATCTGAAAACTCTGAACACCACGACAGAAAGACTACAACTGAAATTTACTTGCCAAGCATTACAACCCTGTGAAACTGTGGAGCCTCTATGTAGGCCTATAGTAAACTTTTATCATATTTATTTAAAATACTCGCATAACCTGTGTAGGCCTAAACAGATTTTAAACTTTATCAATGGTGTTTCTCTCTCTCAGCACCAAGTGTATTGTTAGCTGATGGAGGATGTCATAGAAATACTCTTTTAGGATCTGAAGCCCTGATTGATCTACACTATTTCTGATATTTTCAGATGGTCCCCGTAAAACCATTAATTATTATTATTACTGTACTGGGCTTATAATATTATAATTGATATTAATATTTAAATATAAAAAATATAATAGCAGCACTGTGATTGGTGATTGCACAATCAAAAAGATACCATGAGACTTATAGTATCTTTCACTGTCAATCTCGACCGTTTCATCGAGAGACCGTGTGACGGCTACAATGAAAGTTGTAAGTGTATGGATTTTCCGCTAAGCCCCGTCCCAGGATATAGGCCTCTCAAAACGACAGTGTAAAATAAACATAGCCAGGCATACGCACATGTGCGTTTGTGGAAAAGAATACCCAGAGTAACTGGACTAAAATTGACGTGGAAACTTTTAGGGGGATTTTCTTTTTATTCAAATTTGTATGATTCTTCGGTTGTTAATTTTGATTGACACTCGGGAAAGTCCATTAAGTAGAAAGGAAGGATATTGAAATAGGAAAATAATTAGAGAGAAGCAGGAGATTCCCGCCCGGAATCCGGACCTCACCGGCTATTTCCTGTGAGATGCTGTCACATGGTCGACCCACCAGGAGTGGTTATGTGACAAAGTAAAGCTTTGTCCAGGTAATCAAATTTTCTTTGACAAAAGTCTGCTGTTGAGACCTATGCCCATCCTAAGTCATGATGTGCCTATATTTATTTTTATTTTTTATTTGCAAAATATTCATTCAGGATAACATATTCAATGTACAACAAACAAAAAACCTTGAAACGAAATACATTGTTTTTCAATAAGGTCCGGACTATCTACTAATATAGCAAGGCCCATAATGGTCATTATGTGAGGTCATCACGACCATATTTAGGCATATCTCATGCTCTTGCCAAATTTGATAGTTTCAAAAGCTACGTAGGCCTACGACAACCAAATAAATGGGACTTGGAAAAGTAGCTTAAAAATAATGATAATAATAATTTTACCATTTTTTTATGGACTCTCCCCTCGTTATCGACGAGTGCTCACCAAGCGCAATATACATATTTCCATATGGTGTCATTTTAATCGAAATAGTAATATTATGTATTCAGTTTTGCTCGTTTTTTCTGCAGGTTTCAGTTCAATTAAAGTACAATTTGTATTGTGAATTTTTTTTTAATTGAGGTTTCTTATTTGGAGTAAAGTATGCAATATTGATCATGTGATTGTTTACTTACTATTTTGCAATAGAAATTTCATTTTGTACGTAAAAGAATAACGATCTTGAATCTATCACATTAACCTTCATAAAGACTATAATACGAAACACATCATTGCAATTATTTGCAGAGTATTGATGGCAAGGCAACTTTACCGTCGCAACTATATTATTTCCAGAATTGTTTTTATGATAAAGAACCTACTGTGTTTACATTTATTTTAATGATTGATTAGGCCAAAAAATGATTTTGCTTCCCACAGCACGACTTTTGAAAACCCAGTTTGAGTCGGTCGGTGGGTACGTACAAGTTTATATTATATTACGACTAATTCTCGAATTCAGGAATCGCATTCCCTAAAATTTGTCTTTTGTAAAACAAAATTTAGAGACCTGTTTCATATTTTCGGTCGATTATGGATTAGAGCTTCGTACATGTAAGAAGCTCTAAAGTAAGTGAATATTGTTTTTTTTTTTAAAATGCGTTGAAACGAATAGGATTATTGCAACGTTGTCGGCCATCGACCAGAAACCAGCTCTCCTTGATGGGGGAAAGGGAAGCAAAACAATGAAAGATTAAAACTCTTAATGTGATATAAGATAAAAGATAATATAATAATTTTTATTGGTCCAAAAATTGGTTTTGAAATTTGCTAAAGCGAGTCGCCGAGCGGTAAGGGAGGGGCGCCGCTGCTACAGACATAACATCGGTGCAGGTTCCAGCCGCTCCTCGACCACTTCGGTTGGTAGAACCAAGTATTCTCGGATAATTGGAGGTCCAGTGTATACATCTGGCCGTGTGCACTTTAAAGAACCCATTTATTCCCTACGTGGGGGCCAGCTTTCTTCAGACATGGGGGCCCTGGATCTCCCCCCCCCCCCTCGCTGGCGCCACCCCTGGAACAATGACGCTGCTAGTTATGGGTTATTCTTTTACCTCACATTTACCTTGCTTTCCATAGGTACAAGACAAGTTTACAGCAAATAAATAGTATGTAACTGTAGTTAAATCCATGATTTAAACATGTACAAATGCACAAACCTGACTTAAAAACATGCACAATATAGATACACAGTAAAAAGGGATATAAAGAATGTGAGTGGATAAACGATGTTAAAATTGTTGTTTTGACTCGTATAAAGATAATAGGTTATTAAGGTATAAATGTTAAAATCCTTTTGATATAAAATTCAGTTAAAAATTCCATTTTAGATTTAATACTGTAAAAATTAATCTGAAAGACTGACTTAATTATTATACATTAAAGGCGTCTTGCACGTTACTTAAAACGAATGACTTCCTCTTGATCTGATGAATCAAGGGCTCTGACGTCCACTGCCCAGATCCAAATATCTCCAGTTTTCCCTATTTGCTTTTATTCCTGGCTTATTAATTTATTCGAAAAGTTGTTTTTTAAAGAGTAGAAGAGAAATTATTGCATGCAGGTACATTCCTGTAAAATAATATCAAAATTAGTACCATGAAGGGAAGACTTTTCCTCCATGGTAGTACCACCACAGTACTGTTCACATTGCTGGACTTTTTCTGAGGATAAGAAAAATATATATAGCGCCCCCTATATAATGTATCAATTGACCGACGACCGACCCATCCCTATCTGTACAATCAATGACATAAAAGTCAGTTGCGATTAGATACAGTATTGTTGCCTTTGTTGTTCATCTCCAAGGCAAACAAGCCGGGTTTTGGAAGTAAAATAGTTAGCTTCTCTGTACACAAGTTCCAGGTAAGGTTTCGTCTCAATAAAATGCATGTTCAGTTTTATCCCAGTTTTTTTTGTTTTGTTATTGCTTTATATTGGCTCAGGAAAAGTACGGGGAACCTAAGCTCACAACCAGACTCAACCATAAGCATTACTCAACACCGGGCTCAACACGTATATTGTGGTGTAGAACTTACTTAGTTTTACTGTAACGCCACGGTTGTACTGTATCTGTTACGTAGTCTTAAACAAATCCCTACACAGCAGTTTTTTTATGTATCAAGCAGGGCTGAGACCCAGAGAGACAAGTACCGATACCTGTCTGTAGACGAAAAATAAGTGTTGCTTTTGTAGAGACAGTATATATACAGTTCATCCACAAAAAAGACACCTCACTCTCAATAGTCAATACCTCCTTTCTCAGAGGTACAGGTAGGCCTAAATTTTCTGAGCAAGGGGTAAATGTACCACACTGCATAGTGTGATAATGCAGAAGTCATGGACCATGGTTCATACTCTGTATTGCCTTACGGTATAGCCAGGGATGTGTGGGTGGAGGGAGGTAGGTGTTCGGGTAAGGTGCTTCCACTATATAAGTGGATTTCCTCTAGGCGGGCAGGGAGTGGGTGTTGGTAGTTGGGTTAGTTTTTCTGTAATTGAAGACAAAATTATATTCACAATTTGTAAGTGGTGCAAGATCTTAACATTTTTGTGTGATAGGTTAGTTTCTGCGAGGTTTTTATGCACTTGTCAATTGTACTGGGGATGTAATTTCCAAAAGGGTGACATGCATGTGAAAGTCCCAGCCACCTACGTGTAATGCAGGGCATCCTTTTCACGTACATTCCCAGCTGAGTCCCCACCACTTACTGCTGTGCAGTCCTGGTAAAATACCCTGCTAATAAATGATTGGATGATAAGACCTACTTGAATGTCTAGCCTAGGTCTGAATCGGAGAAGCATGTGAGAGCTAGGCAGGAGCTACAGTAGTCCAAGGAGGTGAGCTTGCTTGATAGAAGCGCTATGCATGCATATCACTAAGCAGATTTCCATGGAAGTTTGGAAAGTTGCAAAAAAAAAAAAAGATTGTATTGACAGATTAATCATAGAATAAGAAAATAATTGATTGATTGATTTATTTATTTTATTTATTTCTTTCTGTCTTTTGTGGGATAACACTTTCAGTGACGTAGCACTGGTATTGATTGATTTAACTGATTGATAGAATTTAATTTTTTCAACATCAAAACAGAAATTAGGCCTAAATAAGAAAATGATTGTAAAACACGTAGTAGAAACAGATTTCCTTTCCTTGGCTCATGTACTGGCGTATCTTTGACACAAACTAGGTCAAATTCACGGTTCACAAATTTACACGCAACGCACTCACACGCATCGCCACCTCAGTCCTCTGCGTTGTGTGGTTGGAGGACGACAATTGACAAGTGCATTATTTGTTGGGAGTATGGAGATTCTTGTTACGGTGCCACAGGAAAGGCTTGCGAAACATGTAACTAATCGTAATTAAAATTCTATTTTATTTACAGGAGCAATATGGCAGATTTTACGGTATCTGAACTAGAGCATTTTCATGCAGACAGGCGTAAGTTACGGTCTGCATACAACGGGATTCCCAGTCCTGCCCACAGTGCACATGGAGTGCTTATCCGAACATCGCTTCGCAAACTTACCACAGAAAAAAAAGCAATTAAAGTGAGATTTTATCGAAACGGTGATCGACTTTTCAAAGGGATAACATATGCTGTGTCGCCCGAAAGATTTAGAAATTTTGAGGCCCTAATGGCTGATCTTACACGAACCTTAGCTGATCAATCACATCTTCCACAGGGCGTTAGGCAGATATTTACTGCGGATGGATCACGTAGAATCCGCTCCCTCCATGAGTTACTTCCCGGTGAAAGTTACGTGTGTGCTTCCCAAGAGGTTTTCAAGAAATTGGACTATACCAAGAATATTAACGCAACGTGGAGTCATGGCACGCCACGGCACGATAAAGACGGCCGTGACAGTCGGTCGTCCTCGCCACATAATTTGGTTACAGAAACTTCACAGGAAGAAAGCCGAGCCTTTATCAAACCGAAACTCGTCACGGTAATAAAAAGCGGCTCAAAGCCCCGTAAAGCGGCGCGTATTCTCTTGAACAAGAAAACAGCACACTCTTTTGATCAAGTCCTCACTGATATTACAGACGCAATCAAGTTGGATTCTGGTGCTGTTCGTAAATTGTACACCATGAACGGAAAACAGGTACCTATTTTAAATTTGAACCTATTGATAAATTCTTTGTCTTAATAAAGGCAAATTTTTTTTAAATATCATCAAAAGGTTAAAATTTTGTTTTTTCTTTTTTACAAAATGATTTTGCCATAAAAGCATATGGTAGAAAAGAAAATGAAAATAGAATTTTATTGATAGTAAACAGTGTAGTAAAGGGCGTATGCTGGTTTTGGTTTCGGAGAAGTGAAACGTCCGGGATGTGAAGATTGAGAATTTGGAACTAAATCCGTATTTCAATTAAAACTTAAAGGTCAGATTATAGCTAGGTTCATATGGGATTATAGCCAGATGAAGTAGCTGATCTACTTGCCAGTTAATTGGATTAAATCCAATAATCGCGTTCGACGTTTAAGGTTTAGAGCCAGATATTTTGACTACCAGAAATTCGGAAAACACATCATTAGACAGATAGTACAATCGCATGGTGGGCAATTACTGTTGATTTTCGCGCGACTAGTTTATGCTAGATCGAGACTGTAGGCGTAAGCTAGGCCTAGGGTCTCGGCGGTTGATTAGACTGGCCGAGGAGTCCAGCTGGAGGGTTTACACTGGTTTTTCCCCCAAGTATTTCGTTTAGTGCGTGGTAGTGTGGGCATGCTGATTTCGGGTCATCCCTTATTACATTGGCTGACCCCTTGCCCGTCCCACGAATAAAAACGTCTCTCACAGCCTTGTGTTCTGCTCGTAGATTTTTCAAATTTGTCACAACAATTGCCGATGTTATGCTATTGTGGCCTAAGTCCCGCATTCTCTCTGCTATCCTTTCGTGGACACCAGCCTTCTGACGATACAATTTATCTTCAACTTTTTTCGGCGATTTCTGGCTCCCTCCAGATACCTATTAAATATTCCTGCGCATACGTCCAGAGATGCCGTTTCTTTACTGACTTTTCGGCCATCATTTGCAAAAAGACTTGTTGAAATTAAAGTACACAGATCAGGGAGACTGCGTCAATTCTGAATGGTGTTTGTGACAGTAACTAAAAAACGCGCTAACCAGCGAGCATGGAAGGTCACTTTGCTTCAATTTGATTGGTGTATTCGTGACCTGTGGCCACCCGCTGTTTAATTGTTTACTGGCTTTAGGCTGGATTAAGAAGTTAATCGACATAAATTTACTCGACGGGCTTAGTCGAGTTGTGGCCTTCATCTCGCCATACTTGAGCGGTCATACTCAAACTTTATGGCGAGATCATCTAGCTCATCCACTAAAATTATCTCGCCATAGTTGGATATGAATGGGGCTTTAGTATTTCAACCCTGAAGTAAGCCTGCATGTCTGCAACGACCAGGCTATACCTACAGTATGTAATAATGGGATTCAAATAAATTAATATGTAATTAAAGGGGTCATTCAACATATCAACTTTTTCACTGTTGTACAAACAGTATGCTAGGGGGTAGGGGGTAGACAGATTTGTACACTATTCATAAATATGTTGATTCAAAGTAACATGCAAAATGTAAAATAATGGTAAAATTATATTATAATCATAGATATAATATTCATTTTTTAAGCAACCAAAGTACATTGCTTTAAATTGACTTCACAAAAATATGTAGCATGGTTTTGCAAAACCAACATTTGTTTATACACTTTCAGAGGGGAGGGAGGGGGACCGAAAAAGAGTACTGCTTGTACACTTACGAAAATGTTGATAATTGTGAATGACCCCTAGGAAGGACTGTATATCTCATATTTGGAGATTTCAGGATGGGGGTGGGATGGTGGGGCAGAGGGCATAATAAGAACAATTTTTTCTAAATTTCTTGTTTTTAGGGTGCGCTAACTGGCCAAAAATGTTATTTTATTTTAACTCGAAATCAGCCTATTTGCTGTCGGAGTGTTGTTAAGAAGGCATAAAAAAGTCTTTAGTTGGGAGTGAATCCCTGCAGGCCTGTACTTATCCTCCATGGCTCATGAAATATGATGATGTTAGAAAAACTCATCTTTATATTAACCTGTTTCTTGTAATTATACACTAGTTACATGCACTTTATACAAAAGTTTTGAAGGGGATCAAGGTAAAATAAGCATGTACCACCCATGGCAGCAAATTAGTTACACTATGAGCATTAAAATTAATTTTTCCTTTGAATAGGAATTTAGTTCCACGTTTTGAGATATATTACTGCAATTTATTAATTTTTTGCAACCCCTTCCCCAGGTTGAAACCAGCATATGCCTCGGGTCTGTGTTACTTTTATGAGACAGATGATAATTTTTTAGTCTTGAATCTCCTCAGTAGGAAAGTATATGCACCTTGTTTGTCAAATAATGTACTGTATAGCAAAAGATAATGCATTCTGAGTATTGAGAATTTATATGAGAAGGTGACAATGTGCAGATACTGTAAGGTCATAGACTGTCAGTTAAATCAACAACACTAATGCATTATGAATATTGTGAATTTATATGAGAAGGTGACAATATGCAGAAAGTATTAGTTATATACTGTAATAGACTTTCAGTTAAATCAACAACACAGAAAACAGCTACAATGACATGCTGCAATGGTTTTGAGATAGGCAACGGTAAAGTGGAGTGAGGTACTATATGCAGCAAATTAGATTGGCATTATCATATTTTACAAATGTTATCAACATCAGAATGATTTGTTTAAATGTAAACTGTTAGCCTACTGTAGATTTTTAGCAATAAGCAAACCTATCAATTTTTTTATATATATAATTTTTATTATTTTTTAGAAATAATTGGATTTTCATATTGAAATTCTGTACACCTAAATTTTGCAAGTACTCTATAATAAGTTTAAGGTGTGTGAGGAAATACTCCAGGGAAATATGGATGGTTTTAAGTGAGACATCATTAACTCTACGGTAATCCGATGATATGGGCAGGCTAAACCTTATTAACTTTCATCCTGCGATGTATGATAATTTATATGGCGGATGCTTCCATCACTGTAGCAAATTATTAAACTAGGCTAATTAAAATGATTGCGGGTTTGTTAATTGAGACGATTGTAAAGATTTCTACCACAGTGCAATTGAAAATGATGTACAGTATCACCTGCCAAATTCATTGGAACATATTGGTGAGAATTGAAGACTGGTGTGTGAAGACTAATTATGTATTAGCTATGTGAGATACTCCTTTGTTTTGTAATGCAAAAACATTGAATAACAATAAGTGCTCTAAAAACATACTGTTTATTACAGAAATGAGGGTTAATACATACTTCTACTGTACAGTGGTATAGGTAATTACAATTAAAGACTACTTCTGGGGCTGGGGTACGGTTTGCAATGGTTTTTTGCAGCTTTGGTCTCTAATTAGAATTTAATGAAGATAAAAGACTTGTTTGAATGATACTTTGGGAGCACAGAAAAGCTGATCTTTATTAAGTTGAGGTGCTCTTTAATTGAACAGGTCTTTAATTAGAGGTAGACCTGTATCATGAATATTCATAATTCGTAATTGTTTAATTATTAACCTTTGTACCTGCTGCTAGGTCTCCCTATAATTAAAGACCACTTTTTGGACCGGTGTTTTCAGTTTTGGTCTTTAAGTAAACATCTAAAATAAATAAATAAAAATGAAATAAAAATAACAAACCCCCTCCTTGCGTTAAATTCAAAATTTATGTGTCCCAGGAGCATCCTGGGGGGTGGGGGGCTTGCCGAGTCGGGTTAGATTGTTATCTTTTTGACCAATACTGTAGTAGTATTTTATCATAAAAGTTTAATTTATAACCCCCTTCCCACGGTTTTGTCCTCTCAGAAATTACATTGGAATGAACAATTGCTCTAAACATTTACAAAATAAGATAAACAAAACACAACAAAGTGTTAATCGTTAATAGAAATTTTAAGAAAATGAATTTTTCTTCTCAAATCAGATGCTTGTATCAAACAGTATTCTATGTTCTTTGCAAAACCTTTAAATTTGCTGCCTCTAAGTGAGTAAAAAAATAAATAGCTGAATAGTTTCAGTCTGTGTTTCATTAAAATTGACAAGTTATTCTTAAATTACAAATTCAAAGTGATTCAAATTTTACCATGTGTAATAAATATGCATAACTATGGTTGACTAAATTATTTTTCTTTTGTTTCAGGTAACCTCTTTGCAAGATTTCTTCAAAGATGATGAAGTATTTATCGCATATGGACAGGAACGCTATTCTCAAGATGATTTTGATTTGGGAGACAATGGTAATTAATAAGAATTTAGAAAAATATTTTTTTTAAAACAAACAGGTTTAGCATTAGTCATATTTATTGCTTCAATGCTTGTCTTTAAATTTCTTAAGCCTAGTTCAGACTAGGTGGATAAACCCAGCTCAACTCACCAGGTTTATCAACCTGTCAGTCTGAACTAGGTGACTTATCTTAAGCTGGTCTGTGTTCCTAGAGTGACTAGTCCTTGCGAGTTTAACTTTTCTAAGCCGGCTTTGATCGCTGCACAGGGTCTCGTGTTGACCTTCGGTAGAAAAATGATCAATCAGCATTCAATTGCGTGTGCTGAGAGAAAGCGTACATTTCGTGTGCAATGTTTCGAAACTCGTTTCCTGGTTACAGTTCATTAATATGGAAATTCTCGTGCCTGGCTAATCCAGCTAGTCTGAACGCCCGTAAAAGTAAACCCGGGGACTTAACCTTGAGCCAGGCTTAAAGTAAGCCTGGCTTATTTTTAAGTCTGAACGTAGTTCTAAAGCAATTTGTATTTTGTACTTTTTAATTTTATATTATAATACAGGTCTATCTCAAATTATCTGTTAGGCTGACTTTAAATGGAGGTTGTCTTTATTTGGAAGTAGTGCTTAGATTGAAACATGTACAAGCAATTTCAGCCCTTGGCTGCCATTTTGCTGTTTTATTATACCTGTATAT